>NW_025049769.1:0-5000 GCF_019279795.1 Protopterus annectens
AATGTGTTAATATTTTAGAAGCAAACAGTGGTTTGATATCATGCAAAATACAGTGGTACTTATGCGAACAAATGCGTAAATGTTAAGTTTCAATGCAGAAAACAGAAAGTAACCATTAAATTGTATACTAAACCTTCCCAGTGTTATGCTTTCAGATGTACTGTGTTTTATTTGGCAACCACAATATTTTAGTTGCATATATACTGCCTAGTACAACGGTAGCATTGTTGCCTCACAGCAAGAGGCTCTCCTGTTCGATTCTCGGCTGGAGTGCCTTCTGTGTGGAGTCTGCATGTCCTTCCCGTGGTCAAGTAGCCTCCAAAAGACATGCGTGAATGGGCATGCCTTCACTGAAGGTTGGGCATCGGGCTGACAACTTGCACCATAAAAATCTACTGCCAATCATTTGTGGACCTGGCGACCCCTAACCATGAAAAGCTGGAAAGACAAACAACATATACTGCCTACAAATACTTTCTTGATCAGTTGAATGCTGACACAAGGGAATAAAGCTGCTAGGGTGACTGATGTGGATATGCTTCAGCCTTGAACACATGGAATGATGCATTATTACCTGAGAGCATTAGTCATGAGTCCTGTCTTCAAATGGAAATGCATATTTTTTGTAGATAAATGCACTGAGGCACAAAAATTAGTGAGGTAATACAGCTAGCTAAGAATGTGTTTATTTAAAATTATGTTCCAGAGTATGCTTGTCATACAGCCCCTCTTAAAAAGGACAAACATTTGATGTGTTAAACAGTTTGGGTCACTCAGTCAGGCTTTTAATTTAAAAATTTATTCTGACCACTTGTTTTTGTTACTGTTTCTTGGTAGAGCAGGGAATAAGAAATACAGACACCAATTCATTTTGTGACTGGCTGCTTGTATTCACCATATTTTTTGTTTAATTTTATCCAGAATCCTAGAAACATAAAGAAATTGTGTGCTTAAATGATAATTAACAGAAAAACAACTTCATAAAAGGCAAATAAGTCTGAAGAACATGTTTTGTTAATGTGATCAGTAGCTGCACAGATATTCTGAATGCCACTTCCTCAGAATTTCACACCTCACCCTCTTCTGCTCAATATTTTTGCATCAGATACACAGATTATCTAAATATAGGTGCATAAATGCAAAAGCAAGACTCTTACGAAGAGAATGAATGTTTTAGCTGGAGATCAAGTCCCATACAACTCCATATGAAAGGGCTTTTCCCCACAAGCTCGCTCACCCTAAGTTTATTATTTTCTGTCACAGATCACTGCACCTTTGATAAATAATCATTACTAAACAAACAAGCATGGCCTGCTCTTTTTCCTAGATGCCAAGACCTCTAATTACCCAGCTGGTAACGGCAACATCCTTAATACAGCATTAATATACACAGCAAAGAAAACCAATCATACATGGCAAACAGGAATGATAAAGTTTCTAGAGTTAGTAATAGTTAGCTCTGAAACCAAACTATACACACCTTTGTTTTGCTCTTAAGATTAATGCTAGCATTACCTGTAAACCCAAGCTATTTTAATTCACAAAGATATATAATATTAGAGCTCTTAGAATTAGAAGGCTTCTCTTAATGTCAACATGCTCCAGAACTATCGAGTAAATATTTTTTATAACACAAACATAAAAAGTGCTAAAGAAATCTATACTACCATTTTCTGTAAAATATTTAATAACTAAGAAGCACCACTGTAGAAGAAAGCAAATCTACGCAGGATAAAAGTAATGTTTAAATATGTCTAAAGAAACTGAAGATACATTAAAAAAATAATTTCCACAGTCTTCTTGCAATATCTCTTACATGATTTTGTGTGTGTGTGTGTGTGTGTGTGTGTGTGTGTGTGTGTATGCTACACTAAGAAGTAACCAATCAAATAACAGTCCATAGGATATATATGAGTATTAGTTCTTGTCTTTTAAAGTAAAACTAATCAGCACAATATTCCTTGGATATGCCAGTTGACTAAATTCTGTTTCACACATTATAATTTTATACGTCTTCAAGTTCTAGTTTCTGTTATGCTTCAGCTCCCAACAGAGATCAGAGGAACATGCTTGAAATTACTTGGTGTAGCTTAAACATATACAAAACTTTTACACTGCTATAACCGCTGCTTATACTTTGATCAGATACATATTTTATGTTATTACTGTTTTATAATATAGCAATAACCCATGCCTGGGTGTGGGTAATGCTGGATTTACCCACACCCAGAAGTGGGTTATTGCTATTATACAATGACATTATTTAAGAAAAAAAAAATAATTACTTTTCTTAAATAATGGCATTGTATAATCCCTCCTTGCTGCCTTTCCGCAGCTGTCTGGTATTCTGCAGCAGTTCTGATGTATTGCGCATGCGTATGCAGTACATCAGAGCTGTGGGCAAAAGCAATGGAGAAAGCAAGATCTCCATTGCTTTTTACAAACTGTCTCGCTATGTTAACATAGCGAGACAGCTTTAAAAAAAGCAACGGAGAATCTCTGTTGCTTTTTTTAAAGCGGTCTTGCTATATTAAACCCATTTAACATAGCGAGACAGTTTTGAAAAAAGCAACGGAGAAATCAAGATCTCCGTTGCTTTTTACAAAGTGTCTCACTATGTTAAAGGAGTTTAACATAGCAAGACAGCTTTAAAAAAGCAATGGAGAATCTCCTTTGCTTTTTTTTAAAGCTGTCTGGCTATGTTAAACCCATTTAACATAGCGAGACACCTTTAAAAAAAGCAACGGAGAAAGGAAGATCTCCGTTACTTTTTTAAAGCTGTCTCGCTATGTTAAACTCGTTTAACATAGCAAGACAGTGTGTAAAAAGCAACGGAGATCTTGTGTTCTCTGTTGCTTTAAAAAAAAGAGTTATACTAATGGAAAAAGTCCAGGCGACTGGACCTTTTTCCATTAGCATAACTCTGATTTACAATGTGCATGCTGACCAATCAGCGTGCACGTTTTAGAATATTAATGGGGGATCGTTGTATAATTGCTAATAATCCTGTCTACTGCCACTGCCAAATGTCTAAGGTTATAGTTGAAACAATCCCTGGACCAGCCCTCCTATACTGTTAATATATTTTAGTAAATAAATAAAGGCATAAACAAATAAAGTAAACATCGCTCAGTATGATTACACTTCATTTCATATTTCTTGTTTAATATGACTAGGACTGAAGAGCATTAGGAATTAATGTCAGTAGTGACTACTGTCTGTCAGTGTCTATAAGTAAAACAGCAAGGAAAAAACAAACAAAAGTATCTCCAGAAGTTGAAACTGATTTAAGGCAAATATATTAAGTAAGGCATCCACGAGTGGAAAGTGCACTTGTTATCAGCATACAGTCTGTTCATGTATGACAAAAACATTTTAACATCATGAAGGATGTTTTTTAAAGTCAAAGTGTTCTAGCTGGTATGTATCTTAAGGAGTGCATATGAAAATGCAATATTGGCAAACTCATCAAATAAAAATATTCAGCTTAGGGTAGCCATACTTTGACCTTTGACAATCTCTAAAGAAGTATAACTGCGTACTATCAGAATATGTCAAAAATGCACAATTAGCTGTTAGCTGCTAAATTTAAGGTCAGAAATATCTGAGAAGATAAAGTGATTTGGGAAATGCTCAATTAACAATTACACTCCTAAGTGCCCTGATTTACAGCTCTCTAATTGACTCAAGTATCAATGCCTCGGTCAGCGATTAGCAAGTGCAATTTACTGCATTAATGGTGTCAAAAATATATTTAGCTTGCACTTGCTAAGTCGTAAATGTAGTGCCTCTACCTAGTACCAACAGCTATAAAAAAGCATAAACAAATTGCTGTGCATATGTTTGACTGTGACTAGTCAGCACAGCATGAAAGATGTGACTACTTTAGCTGTAAAACTTCTGATGTTAACCCTTGTTAAGAGTCTGTTTTTCATATTTACAATAGAATATCTTGCTGTAAAGTATATTGTTTCTGTGCAGCATATGAACCAATGTGTAATACATTCTGCCACAAGTAACTGATGACATCTCTTCAGATTGCTTAACATTGTCTATTAGATATGAATATGATCAGTGGTAGAAATTCTGTGGTTGACTGAATGTTTTCATAACTATTTGGTTCAGTAAACTTGTGGTATTCATCCGTAATCTGTATGCAGACTAGCATCTGTCCCAAGTCCCTGTATTGTGTTGTTTGTATACATGCAACTTAACTATCTCCATACAGTATTTTTTCCAGTCACTTCTTGGCCTCCTTTGTGTGTCTCTGTCCACCTTTATCACTATATGTTGCTGCCAGCTATCTCTGGCTCTACAGCTCTCCTCCCTTTGCTCTGTGTCTCTGTCCACCTTCATCACTATATGTTGCTGCCGGCTATCTCTGGCTCTACAGCTCTCCTCCCTTTACTCCTTAAATTATTTCTACTTCCAACTATTATCAGCTAAAACAGCTGTATGTGCTTTGGGTTTACCTCACTTCTTCCTCATATACAATCCTGAACACACCCTTCTATTAACATGTATTTTCACTGTGTAACCACCATTTAACCTTCCTATGGCCAATGGCTGTGAATGTACTGTTTTAACACTGACTCCTTCAGTTTTCACTGGGTAATCAGTCATCTATTCTCCATGTAATCAGTGTTGCTCATATACTGACTACACATCTATAAATAATGCATGAAGTACATTTCCTGCTATCTGTCTTGCAACCCCTTAAATTAGGGCTCTACCTTCAGGTTTACAAAATAAAATCAGCCCTAGCTGACTTTTTTATTGTGTGGCTTTTGAGCTCCTGGTACCACAACCAGCCTTACAAAGGAATTCTTACTCTTTCTTCTTTCGACAGGGTTAGCAGAGATGAATTTCCAAAATGAGTGTTTATTTTGAGGCAAAAATTTGCATTGCTAATCTGAGCCCACAGTCTCCTGTCTATATCTAAGGTATGGTATGAGAAAATACTGGGAATTGTGTCCGAGAAAGTGATGTCCTGCACCACT
>NW_025049769.1:10000-13058 GCF_019279795.1 Protopterus annectens
TCAAAATATGTTTCCTGTAGCCTCGACAGAAACTTACTTAATCACAAATGCCTCACAGTAAACAAAGTGACCTTCAGTATTACCGCTTCCAAAAATACCAGAATATAACTTGTCGCACAACCAAACTACTACGAATTTACATTGATGAACACCTGAAGTTTGACTTTCACATTCAACACACAGTGCAAAAACACACCAAAAATTAAGCACTTTCTGAAGGGGAAACCCCTATCTATCTTTGCAAGATGTTGTATCGCCACTGTCCTTCTATTACCTACTGTTCTGTACTCAGCACCAGTACTGACAAACATCCAGCTAACTCAACTAAACAAAGTTGTGCAGTACTACACGGCTGCGAAATTTGCAACCAACCTACCCTATCAAGCACATCACTGTCTGGCAATCAAGAGATCTTCAGTGGCTTGAACTACCTCACCAACTCACACACTGCCAACTCCATATTATCCACAATCTAATTAACAAACCAAATGACAATGCATCTCTAGCCAACCTTTTACAATCATACAACCCTCCCAGAAGCTTGTGTTCTTCTGACAAAGACCTTCTACATGTATCAAAACCTAATATTTCTGCAGGCTGTTGCCTCTACTCTCATCCAGTCCCAAAAGCTTGGAAAGTCACCCCCCCTAACAGCAATGGCTGCTCATTAAAGTCATTCAATTAAATCTCACTTACTGAACTCCTGGCTCTTCAAACGTTCTGCACCAGATTAGCTTATCACTATTCTTCAGCCCCATCACTGTTCAATTTCCTCCATATCCACCTTCCACATGTACTGTAACTCAGTCTCTTTACCCCCTTTTGTTATACTCCTTCACACTCACCTATCCTTGCCTTCTGTTTCTCAACTCTATCTCCCTCACCACTGTACCTCTTTTAAGACATGTTGTTTTCTGTTAAAAGTACCAACAATATGTGTCTATATACATTATCAAATTTGAAATGCAGTTCACTTTCTTTTGAAAAATGTAAATGCTATTATAAATTATTGCCTTTCATATGTTAGTATCAGTCTGTCTATTGCTGTTATTTGTGCACTGGACACTTTCTCCCCAGGCCACCACTGAAAATGGTTCATGCGCCCAAGGAGACTTTCCTGGTAAAAGAAATCAATATATAATTAAATATGCTGATGACACAATTCTCTACAAAGCCAGCACTTCCAAAGCACATTAAAAGACCTACAAACTTATTTTAACCTGCTTTCAGAATGGATTATTAAAGCCATGATGTTTGGTACTAACCAATGGAAGATACTCTGCAGAAGAAGTAAGAAGCTGAGATCCCTCATAAAATCCTCCAAATCTAGTTATGAAAACAAAATCACCACTGACTCTAAAGACAACCACAAAGCATGCTATAGCTATGTCAAGAATCTCAATGGAAACACTCAGATCTGCTCTGAGTTACAACACAATGGCACTAAATATACAGAACCAACTGATATTGCCAACATCCTGGCAGATAGGTTCAGTGCTAACTTTTTCCATCTGTCATCCCCTAAAGGGCCCATCTCTATACCAGAAGAATGCAAAGTTCCTGTAATCATGGCTGCACAGGTAAAAAGCACACTATCCAAAGCCAAGAACACAGCATCCATGGGACCTGACAACATCCCAGGCTGTGTTCTACATGAACTACAGAAAGAACTGGCACCCCACCTAAGTACCATGTTCAATCATAGCCTCACCTCAGGCTATGTGCCCACTGAATGGTGCACAGCAACAGTTATCCCACTCCACAAAGGGGGAGCCACCACAGACCCCGGAAACTACAGCCCCATTAGCCTAACGAGCCTGGTCTGCAAGGCTATGGAGCATATCATCATGGAATTTATAAACAATGACATTGGTAATCTCCAAACTCAGGACCCCACCCAGTTCGGGTTTTTAAAACGCAGATCATGTCTTCTAAACCTGATAGACTTCTTTGAAGCAGTCACCAAAGCCGTAGATGAGGGTAAGGTGGTTCACACAGCCTAGCTAGATCTCGCCAAGGCTTTCGACACCATCCCCCACTCTGGAATTATAGATAAACTCACTAAACTAGGTATAAATCCCTATGTCACAAGATGGGTTGCCAACTGGCTCAATGACAGAACCCACAATGTGAAAGTAGCAGACTCCAAATCCAACTTCAGACCAGTGACAAGTGGAGTACCAGAGGGTTCAGTCCTGGGTCCTCTCCTGTTTGGTATCTACTTCTCTGAAGTACAGGCCAACACAGAAGGTCTTTGGCTAATGAAGTTCGCAGATGACTGCAAACTAGGAGCCATAATCAAAACTCCAAAAGATGTGGACATCCTACAAAAGGGCCTCACTGAGACAGATGCCTGGTGTCAAAGCCATGGCCTCAAGCTCAATGCCAAAAAGTGCATTGTCATCCCTTTTGGTAAAAACTCAGTACCCATGAAATACCACATAGGTTGTAGTCTACTTAACACCGAAAGTGTGATAAGAGACCTTGGGACACAGGTGGACAGTAGTCTCTCCTTTGATAATCACATCACCACAGTAGTCAGGAAATCCTTCTATGTGGCACACCATCACAAAAAGTTTCTCATCCAGGAAAAAAGAGGTAATTGTTCCCCTCTATTCGTCACTCATTAGACCCATTATAGAGTACAATGCCCCGTTTGGTATGTACCTCACAAGACATCTACAACAACTGGAAAGGCCACAGAAATACCTCACAAAGAGGATTACCGGCCTCAAAGAGATGCCCTATGCAGACCGTCTCAAAAAACTGCAGCTTTACTCCGTTGCATATCGCCTACTCAGAGGCGATCTCTGCCTAACACACAAAGCTATGTCAAACCCAGAGCTTTTAGACATGCTCCACTTAAAGAAATCCCAGAACATGCTGGAGGGATAGATTCCTGTCCCAGAGACTTCCCATACTCTGGAACAAACTACCTATCTATATCAAACAAAGCTCCTCATTAGCACTCTTCAAGAAAAATCTTGATGATTGGATGGGAGATAGGAAATTCACCCCGGGGATCACTTCTGCTCAACAGTGTCGCAGGAAAATAGTT
>NW_025049770.1:0-13248 GCF_019279795.1 Protopterus annectens
CGATCCAGGAACACCCTAAACTCCGTAAGAGACCAGCTAAAGCGTCTCTTAACGGACTGGCGGAAAGCTAAATACCTCACTTGAAAGAAAGGTATGCAAATGAGGTATATTAGTGACCCAAGCAGAAACCAGTCCGTAGAGCGTTTAGCTCAGAAATGTACTCAGTTGACAACTGAGTACATTTCTGAAAATCCCAAGAGCCATGTCAGCTCCAAAAAGGTTGCATATGAATCAGCAGCATGCCAATGGCCAAATATGTGGCCATTGGCAAGATAACCCGATGGAAAAATATTAAAATATAATTTTTTTTGCAATGTTTAAACCAGTGCAGCCCGCAAGCGGCTGCGCTATAACATAAAAGAAGGTTATAAACCCACAAATGTGGGTTCATGCAATACATGGAATGACAATGCAGGGACCAGCAGACCAAAACCAACATGGCCACCGTGTAGTGGTTGCTAAGGGGGGAAGCTGAGTCTAAGACATGTAACTAAGCATTAGTAGGCAATCTTATGTAAATGAGGTTAGGATACTGAATCCACAGTCACATAGCAAATGAGCACGGCCTGAGTAGTGTAAGAGATACATAAGGGGAGGAATAGAGTAGGAGATAGGTGACATCACAGGGGAATGGTAGAAAGAAATGCAGTTCATTGGAGGCCAGTGTAACATGACAGATGACAGGCACAGATCATGGAAAGAGGTGTGCCACTACATAAGTCATGGAAAGTCAAGAAATGGAAGGTGTACACTGTTACCTACACAAAGTTTCTTGCTGGCTGCATGCGCGATGAAGTGAGAGGCAGTGTGCGCGTACGACATTTGAGTATGTTGGAGGCTGTTAGCAGATGTGTAACAGTGTTTGCGCGGTGCGTGTAAGCAATCTGAGTATGTTGGAGGCTGTTGGCAGACGTAACAGTGTTTGCGGTGTGCTTTTAAAACCTGAATAAGTAGATTCTGAACTGTAAGCATGTGTGCGCGTTTAAGCCACTGGGGCGTGTTTCAGATAGTATGCAAGTTGCTCCCCTGAGGAAACAGAAAGGAAAAGGAAGCAACAGAATTAATAGGAAGCTAGCAGGGATAACTGCTGAAGCTAGCAGGTGAAAACAATTAGAAGCAGGCAATTACACAGGCAGAATAGTAGCCCAGCCCAGCACTTAAAACACTGCAAACAAGTGCAGGATGTTTCTTCTAAGAGACACTGCAAGACAGGAGTAAGCTAATAGAAGTGAAAACTGAAAAAGCTGAACTCAGAGCAGAAATGTTAGGGGCTGCCATAGCTGTCATAATGAGACATAGGCGACTTGCTGAGGGTGGTGACAATGCAGATGGTGCCAGACAACCCACAGTGAGGAGACGGAGAAGAGTGTACAGGCCCAGGGTCACCTACCACGGGTTACATGAGCTGGAGATAGTAGAGCGCTATAGAGTGGACAGAGTGCTCCTGCAGCAGATTGTTGAGCTGTGCAGGCCACGCCTCACACACAGAACCAACAGAGGGAACCCATCCCAGTGGAAACCAAGGTATGTGTTGGCCTAAGAATACTAGCAACAGGTACCTTCCAGAGACCAACTGGCGATATGATGGGGATATCACAGGCATCAGCCTCCAGGGTACTACACCAGTTCCTGGATGCCATGTCAGCACATGTCGGTGATCATGTATATTTCCCCAATGCCCGTGAGGTATTGGCCAGCAATATGCGTCTCTACCAGCAAATAGCGGAATACCCTGAGGTACTGGGTGCAATAGACTGCACGCACATACGCATCAAAGCACCAGCCGGTGAGCGGGTGGGGCCTACAAAAACCCACAAGGGCTTCCCCTCCATCAACTGCCAGGTCGTGTGTGATGCCCAGGGCATAATAATGAATGTGTGTGCTGGCTGTCCTGGGAGTTATTACGATTCCCACATCTGGCATTTGATGCAGCTGTACCAGACATTTGCCAATGGGGACATCCCACACGGACACCTAGTGGGGATGCAGGTTATGCACTGGAGCCGTGGCTGATGACACCCATCAGAAAGCACACACCTGAACAAACGCCAAAAACACACCAAAAACACGTAATGATAGAGATGTGTTTGGGCTGCTCAAGTCACGGTTCGGTGTCTGGACACATCTGGTGGACCCCAGTACCCCAACCAAAAATTGTCATGGTATGTGCTTTTTTGATCTTGCAAAACAGCCAGAAACCAAAGGGGGCCAAACCCCCCACCATTCCCAAAGGCCACACAGGCAGAGCGTGACTCGGAGGAGGAACAACCTGAGCCTCCCCCAGTAGGCAAAAGGGGGCGTGCCCAGTATGCCCTGGCCTTGGCAAAGAGGAACGCATACACATTGGCTCAGTGGGAAACCCCTGGGAATGATCCCCCTCTCTGACTCACTCAAAATAACAGGGATGCCAAAATCACAACCTGCTCTCAAACATGTACAGGGAAGTGTAATATGCCCGACAGGGCAGCCCTGCGCACCACCTGAGGCATGAATGCTATGTGTAAGTAATGTAACCCCAAAGTACTATATGCACACCTGAGGACCCTGACTAACATCCTACCTACCAAGCATGCCACAACGACAGATGATAAGGCAACAATTGACTGAAGTATGGGGGGGCCCAATTGCCAGTCGGGGAACAGGGAGCATGACATGATGCACCACCGCTGGGTGGAAACCCTATCAGTGCGGGCCCGTATGGATACTGGCAAAGGCTGTCATCACCCACAGTGTGCCCTGAATAGGTAAGGCTCAAAAAAAACCTATCTCCATAGGTACCAGAAGGGATAAGAATAAGATAATGGATAAGTCAAACAGCAAGATGCATGCAGTACTCACCCAGTATGGAGAATGTTGATAACTTTTGTAACAGAAACTGAGGCAAGGCCACAACAGCCCAAAACTACCAGGTTACACCTCATACTGTGCTGTACAGCCCAAAACTGGAACAAGCTACAAAGGAGGGTGACTAGCAAGAATTGTCAAGGATAACCACACCCCCATTTGGGACCACAACAAAAAACAGCATGGACTAGCCATTCAATAACAGTGGCTAAAACTGCCCCCAGTTTATAGCCTGCTACAGACTACTGTCCCAACACCAGGAACTGCATCTGGCCTATGCTGGAATACATGAATATATCAAGTCCTCCAAAACCCACATTATATTGGGTGACTGAAAATACCCAGACATAGATTTGGGAACATTATACTAGCTCCAACAGTGTAGGACAAAGGTTCATAGAATCCAAAACCAAAAGGCCCAGGAACAACGTACCACTCCCACAAGAGGGTAAGCATACAGATGTGATAATCAGCAACATGGGTACTGGAGGGCAAGATGAGAAGTGTATTGCTCACTGGTAAAACCAGACCATAGAGTAATCACACTGGATATACAAAACCTGACCACAGTCCCTGGCCAGAAACCACAGTGGAAAACATGTTTTAAGCAATACCTGCACTCCTCCAAACTGATGTGGAATCCTTTAAAAGGGTCCGTGCAGGTGCAAAATAGGGGCCACACCTCAGAACCTGTATACAGCCATTCCATGAACACTGCCAGGAATGCTTGGATTATGCAGTCCAAATTAAAACAAGACACATCAAATCTGGCATGGTGGACAGCCATAACCAAACCATGCAAGAGAATGAGGAAGCTACAATGATAGAGCAAACAAAACAATGAAGTAACACAGATCAGTAGTATGGCAATATATCCCACATCAATCCACTAAGGCCACCCAAACAAGTGGAATCTGTGAATCCGAGGCAATGTACACCGGGCCCAAGTACACAGACAACCCCAACTCCACCCAAGAAATACAAAATATGTGAGAATGCAACCATCCATCCAAACTGGAGGCTGAGCTCCCTCAACTCAGTACTCCCAAAACAAGTCAGAGGAGAAGGTAACCACACACCCACAAACACAGTCCCACATAGACCTACCACAAATGCAAACCAAACACATAAACACAGACAAACATTCCCAGAGGCACAAATTACAAACACAGCACACCAACAGAGGCCTCTAAAGCAGACACCCAATCAAAAAGCCCGCAAACATAGCACATGCAACACATGGGACACAAAGCTTGTGCGCGAAACAGTCACAGGCCAGAAGGAGAAGCAAGATACGTGATACAGTTGTAATAGGTGACTCCATAGGCAGACACACTGCTGTCCCACACCAGACTGAACAAGGGAAAGGGTACAGTAAGCTGCCTGTAGGCTGCCAAAATATGCCACATAACAGAAGTATGAGGTCACTCCCAAGCAAGTAGAAATATGTTGCCGTCATCGTCCATGCTGGTGTGAATGACCTGAGATGTACCACCCTAGACTACAGAAAAAGAGACATAGATGAGCTTCTGATTATGTAGTCCGGGCCCGGTATGACACTCACCGTTGCAGCATCCTACCCTTACCAAAAATAATGCCACAGTACAAACAGAATGATCAGTCAACAAGTGGCCCCTTACTGGTGTTATTCCAAGGGGATCAATGTCTGTCTCCCTTGGGATGTCATGCTTGACAACCAGCGCTGTCCTTGGGATGGCCTGCACCTGTTACCCCTGGGCATCTGAATATTGGATAAGGCTTTGCCACCTCCATAGAGCCTTTGTAGGCAAGGCTAAAAAGACTGACCACCACCCTAAAAACATAAGTGGGAAGAAACATAAGGGAAATGCTGACCAATGCCAGATGTGTAACCCCAATATGCATGCCCAAGGCCATCCCCAGAATGGAGAACATCGATGTCTGTGCAGTGACAGAACCTGCTGCAAGCCTCCTGACAGCACACCAGCACTACCAGGTTATACCACTATCATGTGTCAGGGCCCCCAAAACCCCGGGAAACAAAACATAAAAGGAGGGTGAGTATCCATAGTCAGCACAGACACCCATACGTCCAGGTAACTGACAATGCACAAGGCTTTTGAGTCACCATGTGCAACTAACTGTAGCAAACTGCTGTCAGTCTGTAGCATGCTACAGACCACACTCTCACACCCCCCCACCCAGCCGTCCTGAAGACATGGACAGTATGAATGTCCCACCAAATAACCCAAAAAAGGTACCACAAATTTCCACATAGGTGGTAAACCATATGTATGGAAGAGAACCAGGGACCTAGGGACACAGTGGACAGTAACCTGTTATGTGACCCCCATTGCCAATGTGGCTAGGAAGACTGTCTACATTTGACACTGTACAGGAAAGGATTCACATCTATCAACAGAGGTCATTTTGCCCTATACTTTCCAATCACACCCATAATCAGTACAATGCCTCATATGGGATTACACCTGCAGCAGTTAGAAAGACCTAAAGGTACCTCACCAAAGGATAAAGGGTCCAAATATATGTCATATGCTGCCTGGCTGTAGACACCCCAGCTGAATGCAGTCACATACTGCCTACACAGAGGCATTGCATGCCTGTTGTAGCCATGCCCACAGGAGTAATGGACATGCCCACCCAGAAACACAAATCCATTTGGGGCTGTGAGAGGAGATGTCAACCTCAACACATAATGAAATAGGATGTGCTGGGACAGATACATAATCCAGAGGCTCCCACACCCTGGACAGAATCCCATTCCATGTTAGGCAGAGCCCCTCACTGAAATCTTCAACAGGAATCTTGCCAAGTGGATGGATGATTGTATTACACTGGGGGTCTTCACTGTGTCATGTCCAGACAGAGGCACAGCCAAGCAAAACATCAATGGCCATAATATGCACATAGCAAGGGGTGTCAAAAGACACACACTCTGGCTAGGCTAACAAATGCCCAGGGTGGATAGCCTAGTATGAACCCATGAACCTATGAAGATACAAATTGTACAGGACACTAAGGATAATCCCAAGGCTTTCACAACTGATGGTAGGAACCATGTTGGGAATTCACAGATATGGTCTGAATCACACAAATATCACAAAACACACATACTGCCAACATACATCCTGACAGGTGCAGTGCAAACCCCCCCCCCCAATGCAGAATATCTATCCCAGCAGACTGCTGGCCCCCTGACATTGCAGATGCTGAGGTAACAGCCAACATCTACAAAGCAAAACACACAGCAGCAATGGTATGAGATGGTTTTCCTGGGCTTAGTGCAACATGGACCCAAGATGAATGGAATGCAAAACCACACTACTGCTCAATGTCAGCCTTACCACAGAATATGTACCCAAAGAGCAGTGTACAACAACAGTGGTCCTTCTCAACAAAGGTGTTGCCTGAATGGATACTGAACAGTACTACCCCAGAATCCTGTGAAGCTTGGTTTGCACAGCTTGGAAAGGATCAGCATGTACCACAGACATAAAGATATTGGGGACCTACTGACACGGACCCAACCCAGTGTGGCCCAAAGTGCAGATCCTGCCCCTAACCATGTTTGACTCAATTGAAACAGCATTAAGGTCATTGATGAGGGCAATGTGTCCACACAGTGTATCTGGACCTTGCAAAGGCTTCTATACAATACCCTACGTGTTCATTATAGATAGGCTCACCAGCTTAAATATAAACCCACATGTCAGTAGAGGGGTTTCAAACCAGACCAAGGACAGAACAGACATGGTCAGACATGCTGCAGCCATGTCAGACTACAAACCAGATATAACTGGCTTCCCACAAGGCTTTGTCCTGCGATCTCCCGTCTGGTATATATGTCCCATAGGTACAGGCAAACATGGAAGGACTGTGTCCGAACATGTTTGCAGAGGACTACAAACTGCTCCCCACAGATGATCCACCAGCTGACACAAGCATCCCAAAAAAGGGCCACATAGAAACAGAAAAACTGGTGCCATAGCCATGTCAAAGCTAATTGCAGAAACGTGTATAGTCAAGTGGATATACAGTAAGTGCCAAATTACCACATAGGTGTTAACCCATTATGTAGTTAACATGTAATGAGAGACCTGGGGACACAAGGTGATAGATATCCTGCATTGGACAAACATGTGCTGTAGTGTTTACAAACATACCATATACCCACCTAATGAAGGCTGTCAGATCTAGAAAAGGGGGAGGTCATTGTGGCTCTGCAGTCATCCATCATCAGCGGTACAATTGACTACAATAGCCCCTGTGGGATGTACCTCAGCAGACACCTCCATCAACTGTAAAGTCCCCAACAGTACCTCATCAGGAGTATCAAAAGCTTGCCCAGATGCCATGTTGCCTGTGTTGCTGGCATCAATAAACATGCTGCACCTTGACAATCTGAATGGCAGTGAGCTATGCACATGAGAGACCTGAACCCCAGCACTGACTTACATAGGACAAGCTGTACTGAATGCCATAACACAGAAGCCACCCCCAGCACAGGCTACCCATAGAGTCACATATCAATCTATCTCAATAGGAATCCGATGAGTGGATGGGAGATGGTAGATTTAACCTGGGTACCACTGTCATGTCACAGGTAGACAGAGGCACAGTATACAAAATAATTGTCATGGCAAACTCCACCAATGTGTGTTGAAGGACAAAAAACTCTCCAACTAGCATTACACATGGACTAGGGCACACAGTGTTTGCAAATGTACACCTATGTTGTGGAATACACTACCAATTTTGGACAAGCCTGGTGTTTTCATATCTGAACAGAATGCAACATGGTCAGATGTACACAACTGGCCCAACCAGGCTTTGTGCCCACTATCGAAATGTAAAGCAGTGATAGCAGAAAACCCCAGGATACTGCCCCCCAGAGACAATGTACTACCAGTACACTATACAGTACTACAGTGTTAGGTCAGTGTGAAAGGATGTTGACAACTGTATGCAAAGTATCCCATGCAAACACTGCAGGCACAGTATAACCCCGTTGTGTTCACACACAAAGCAGGGACCGTAACTACACAACATGACACACAACACACAACCATAAAACGGGTGATAGTTGTTGAAGTTCACACCATCCACAAATGTGGTGGGCTGCAGAGTCCAACATATGGAATGCTCACACTGGGCATGCTCACACACATTGACAACATGCCATGGGAAGGCTGAACTGGGCATGCTCCCCACACCAAATCTTTTGTAGCAGTTGGACACACATACTGGTATTGTTATGTTGTAATCCAGGAACCAACCACATTATAGCAGTCTGCCCAGTGCACACAGCTAAATGACTACAGAGACATACGTGATATAGTGGATCCCTCCACAAAGCAAACATCTTCCACAGATGCACAAGTTGTTCATACAAACAGGGAATTTTTGGCAATAAAGATGTGCAAACAGTCTATCAGCAACAAATAATGTGCATTTGACAATTAAACATATGGGTGTAGAGGTCAAAAACTAGGCCGTTTGCCCTAGGGAATGACAGCTTAGCCAGAGTGTGCTTGGTGTCTGCCTCCCACAGGATGCACATGCCCCTTACTAAACAAAGATGATGGCAGCACCCTATAAGTAAAGCAGGAGGAAAGAACTTCCCAGAAAACCCAATAGCGCTCTGCTTCGTCCATCTCAAGTGTCATAACCTAGGTAGGTAGGGGTTTCAAATGCTGTGTGAGTGGGGTTGGTGTGTGTGTAAGTCTGCGAGAGAAATGTCCCTTTTGGCAAATAGGAAAAACACTACAGGGTGCACATTCCCTTTCTAAACACCAATGACATCAGCACCCAATAAGTACAGCAGGTGAAAAGAAACCTCCCAGTAATGCGAATAGCGTGCTCTGCTAATGCACCCATCTCAAGTGTCATAACATAGTTAGGTAGGGGTTTGAATCCTGTGAATGGCAAGTGTGTTTGCTTGTCTGAGGTGTGTTTGTGTGAGGAAATGTCCCTTTTGGCAAATAGGACAACACACTACAGGATGCACATTCCCTTTCTAAACACCGATGATGTCAGCACCCAATAAGTACAGCAGGGAAAAGAAACCTCCCAGTAATGCGAATAGCGCTCTGCTAATCGTCCGTCTCAAGTGTCATAACATAGTTAGGTAGGGGTTTGAATCCTGTGAATGGCAAGTGTGTGTGCTTGTCTGAGGGTGTTGTGTGTGTGAGAAATGTCCCTTTTGGCAAATAGGACAACACACTACAGGATGCACATTCCCTTTCTAAACACCGATGATGTCAGCACCCAATAAGTACAGCAGGAGAAAAACCTCCCAGTAATGCGAATAGCGCTCTGCTAATCGTCCGTCTCAAGTGTCATAACATAGTTAGGTAGGGGTTTGAATCCTGTGAATGGCAAGTGTGTGTGTTGTCTGAGGGTGTTTGTGTGTGTGGGAAATGTCCCTTTTGGCAAATAGGACAACACACTACAGGATGCACATTCCTTTCTAAACACCGATGATCAGCACCCAATAAGTACAGCAGGAGAAAAGAAACCTCCCAGTAATGCGAATAGCGCTCTGCTAATCGTCCGTCTCAAGTGTCATAACATAGTTAGGAGGGTTTGATTCCTGTGAATGGCATGTGTCTGTGTTTGTCTGAGGGGTGTGTGTGTGAGGATAACGTCCCTTTTGTCAACTATGTGAACAGACTACAGGATGCACATTCCCTTTCTAAACACTGTTCAGCAGAAGGCCATGGCTCTGGCAAGTTGTCTGTTGCTATGATGCCCTTTGGAGGATGCTTGTGTCAGCTGAAGAGCGATTATGGTGGCCTGTTTGCAGTCATCTGCATATTTGGACAGCCACAGTCCGTCCGTGTTGGCCTGTACCTCCAAGAAATTTATACCAAACAAGAGGGTCCCAGGACTGAGCTTTGTGGGACACAACCTGTAACTGTTGTGGGGTCTGGCATGGCTCCAGCAATGCTAACCATGTGGTATCTGTCCTTGAGCCACTGTGCAATCCATCTAGTGACATAGGGCCTTATATTCCAGCTGGTGACCTTCTCTAGAATGCCCAAGTGGGGTATTGTTGTGAAGGCGTCTGCAAGGTCCAGGTAGGCTGTGTGAACCACCTTCCCCCCGTCAATGGCCTTGGTGACTGTTTCAAAGAAATCAACCGGGTTAAACCGGTAGTGCTGGTGTGCTCTCAGTAGCCCTGCACCAGGCATCTGTAACTGCACAGATATCGATGTTTTCCATGCCAAGGACTGTTTTGGGTGCACGCATCTGGAGGTGCAGATATCTGGCGTTGGGTAGCATTGCTCTTAGTTATGTATCCCTTGTGATACCTATGAAGGTGGGTTTGTCATCTGAGCCCTGCCTAACATAGGCACTATGGGGGTAGCAAGAGCCTTTGCCAATATCTGAATGACCAATGCAAACTGTACACATGCTCATAGGATGCAGGTGTCAAGGAATATGCTGCGTGGCCAGTATAGTCCTCCAGCATGGGTCCTCTCGAGTAATTCCCCCCAGTCTACACAAGTGTAGAGTCTGCATGTGCTACACAGTGTGCAGTGACAACCTTGCCTGGGGGTGGAGATGGGATATGGATGTCCAGGGAAAGGTGGACATGGGCAGCTATCAACAATGGTGGTCTACCTCCGGTGTGGAACAGTGGGTACCCATGTTGCAGATGGACAGGTGCAATATGTATTAACCCATGTGGCTGTGGTGTGTGGTACTGCCATAGCACATGGACCCTCAAATTGTAGTGGCGGTAGGGTATAGTGGTAGAGGCCTGAGTAGGTCACACACACAATATGCCTGTACCTAATGTTAACAACTGGAACGGTGTATGTGAATACCTGCATATCCTGGCACTGTTCCCAGGGAAGCTAGGTGTGTGTGATGTGGGTGTGGTGTGCTGGACTGGTAGTGTTGTGTGTTACAGGTCCTGTGGTCCCAAAGCATGGTATGGAACATTACCTGCCAGTGCGATGTGCACACCTGACCCAGATAGGTGGCTGCAAATGCATATACATGCTATCCCCACCTGACAGGTGATGCGACAACAACAGACCTCTGTGGAAATGAAGATGTCAGCACCCTAGAAATACTCTGGAACAGATGCCCAGTAATTCGGATAGTGCGCTCTGCTAATGCGTCACCCTCAAGTGTCATAATATAGTTAGGTAGAGGTTCGAATCCTGCAAATGCTCAGTGTGTGGGTGAGTGGGGTTTGTGTGTGTGAAAGGCTGTGAGAGGGAAATGTTCCTTTAGCCAACTGGGAGAACACACTACAGGATGCACACGCCCCTTTCTTAACACAGATGATGTCAGCATCCTATAAGTACAGCAGGAGAAGGGAAACTTCCCAGTAATGCGAATAGCGTGCTCTGCTAATGCATCCGTCATATGTGTCATAACATAGTTAGGTAGTGGTTTGAATCCTGCAGATGCCAAGTGTGTGTGTTTGGGGGGGGGGGGGTGATTGTGTGTGTGCAGATATGTATGGGGGAAATGTTCCTTTTGCCAAATGGGAGAACACACTACAGGATGCACACGCCCCTTTCTTAACACAGATGATGTCAGCACCATATAGGTACAGCAGGAGAAGGGAAGCCTCCCAGTAATGCGAATAGCGTGCTCTGCTAATGTGTTCCCCCTGTGTATCGTAATGTAATTAGGTAGGAATTTGAAACCTGTAAATACATGTGTGTGTGTGCATGTCCGTATGAAAGACATGTTAGTTTTGGCAATCAGGTGATCACAGTACCTGATGCATCACCCTTTCAAAGTACTGATGTTGTCAGCACCCTCTAAGTATATCCAGAGGGAGGAACTATCTAGTAAACCGAACAATGCGCTTTGCTAATCGTCCCTCCACTGTCATGACATAGGTAGGTAGGGAATGAATCCTGCATAGGGCATGTTTGCATGTGTGGGGTAGTGTGTGTAAATGCAAGTGTGAGGGAACAGATCCTTTGGGCAAATAATACTATACACCAGATGCTGCATACCCCACCAGTAAAAACAGGGGATGTCACCACACTATCAACACAGCCAGACAGGGCTAGTTGGCTAGTAATGCCAATAGTGTGCTCTGCTACTGTGTCTATTACCGTCAGAGTACAGATAGGTATGTTTGGGTAACCCACAACTATCACGTGTGGTTGTGTCACACAGTATGACCTTGCGCGGGTGTGTGTACATATGCATGCCATTGCCACCAGCAATGGCATTGCACATGATGTATGTGTGTACATACAGAAATACCTGTGACCTGCAGTAGTTACCATGTCTGACACATGCTTTGTGTGGATAAATGGTATTAGCAATGTATACCAATATGACTGTGTGTCCTGCTGTGCAGGGTCCGACGCGTGGTATGTCCCTAGACAGTGTGGGTGTCTATGGTGAAAGACCTACAGCAGGGGATACACATCTGGTCTGGCCCATATAGTGTACATGTAGTCAATGTACAGGTGCTGTATGTTCCCACCTGTTGTGGTAGTGGTAACATGTCATTCCACTGCAGTGACCACATGCTGTGAACCCATCAACTAGAGTGTTGTAGCTACAGCAATGCTCACACACAATGTTGGCTGGATGCAGTATGGCCTTATAAACACAGTTCATGGGACTGTCATGTTGCCGTTGTTATGGAGGATAGGTGGTCTTCCTGTGTATGTGAGGGTTGTGTGTGCCATGCTATGAACCAGATGGCATTCCGACACACTGTCAGCTGCACCTGAGTAGGCCCTGATGGTTTGTGCCATGCCAACAACCTGGAGGTGTGTATCTGTGTTGACTCGGGATACCACATCCATGTGTGTTACATGTGTAGGGGCAGGCATAGCCTGTCAGTGATGGGTAACACCTGTGAGCCATGACCCATGCATCTGGTACTGCACAGACACAGTTCACCGTGCTGAGGGCAGTGTCCGGTGCATGCATCCTCCGGTGTACACTGCTGTAGTTGTGTAGCAGCGCTGTCAGTGTCCTAACCTGTGTGATACCCATGGAGGTCGCTATGTAAACCATGTCCTGCAGCATAAGGCAGTATGTGTGTACCAAGGAGCCTTGCCAGTATACATCGGGCCATGTGTGTCACGTGCAAGATGACCCGTGAACAGCAATGTGGCTTCCCTAGCATGTAAGCACACGTTGACAGGCAGTGGATACCCTATGAATGACAGTGGAGACTGAGCATAATGTAGACATACAACAGCCTTCCCACATATAGTGGTAGAATACCTGGGGAGAGTATGTTGGCAACTAATATCAGGCTCATACTGGCCTGTGCCAAATGCTGAGAGATCCATTCTATGTTCCCTATCACGTAGTTCAGGGTGGTATGTCTCAGGCAGCCACACTGGCATGGTCAATGAGTGAGTCATATCTGTCCATGCCTCTGTCTGACCTGTATGCATGTAT
>NW_025049771.1:0-14246 GCF_019279795.1 Protopterus annectens
CAGTCATGGAAATACTGGGGTTTTGAAAAATTTTATTGCCAGTCATAACATGGTGAATTTATGAACACCCATCAGTTATCAGCTCACTTTTTAAAAGCAGTGTGTCACACTGCTTACTCAAAATTATATTTTCCAGAAAGAGGTAGGCACTGCATGACATATCTATCCCTCCTTTTTGTTTTATTTATTAGAATATCTTTAGCTCTATGGCCTGAGTGGTCGCTGGACTCTCTGATTTGTTGAGGTATAAGAGTTATTGGACTACTGGATCCTTCATAACCCTTTAAGCAAGACACAGGTCACCTAAAATTATATGAAACTGAGTAAAGGGATATGGCCTCCAGTCTTTTTTGTCATTCAGATGTTTTAGTTCCCTGATTTCTTTAGTTAGAAACATCTGGAGTATTTCCATTTGCTTGATATGTTTAGCAACAAAAGAACATCCCAAAGGGACTGTTGTACTCCAGTGATGGGGTATGTAATGTACAATGAGATGAGAATTTCTTTTGACCTGGGAGGAAGTACATTTTGCTGTGAGCTGTAAAAGGTTGGAAAGGATTTCCTAACTACCAATGCAGCAAGACTTTTCCTCAAACATAAGGAGCTGCCCTCTCAGAGTTTAGATTCTCTCAATGACCTTTTTATTTTGAAGTGTTATCTCTGCTGTAATCTGGAGCTAGTTGCACTATTTGGCATTGAATTTGAACTAATTTTTATAGGCCATCTACTGGCAAATGTAAGCTCCTGCTGGAGTGCCTGGATGTCAGAGGGGGCTTGAAGACTCCCAGCATATATTCATCCACAAATTTTGTTAAACAAAGATCCTGTCTTGGTAAGTAGAGGTCTGAGAATTAGATGCTAAATAGCATATATTTGTACAGAAATCCACTGTTTACGTCCATGCTTTCAGAGGATGCACCCCAACACACACATACTTACTATGTCAGTCTTGACTCTAAGCTAGTTGACTATCCACCTAACTGCATACGAGGTTAGTTTGGAGCTCCTTCAACTTGCTTATTATATTTACATTTGGTATGGCATTGAACGCCAAAAAATGCTGTGTAGACCACATGTCTACAGCCTGAATAACCCTCTCAAACAATTTCACAAGATTCATTAGACAGGATCTACCCTTGACAAAGCCAAACTGCTAGCGGTCATGTCTGATAAGAAGTTTGATGTATCAGTTAATTAGGTCAGTTGTAATACATTACATGGCTTTCGCATAACAGTTGTTAGGCTATGTCTGCAATCCTTGGGATCTCTGGTGGGGCCACCCTTGTGGAGTGGTATCACAACAGCTTTGTGCCACTCCTGTGGGACAAAGCCAGTTGCTCGCTCAGGTTGAAAACGTTGAGGAGCTGGCCTTCCATTGCTTGCTTAGTGCTGTTAATTAGGCAACCAGATATGTTGTCAGGCCTCATGGATGAGGTATTCTTTATTTTGGCTAGTACCTTCAATATATTCTCTGTCATGATAGTCAGTGGCTTGATTCTGCCAGGGATGAGTGGGTTGGAATGATGACTGTGGGGTGAAGTTGGTACTAAATATATTTGTCAGCATATTGGCAGTATCAACTGGATTAGTTCATACCATTGTGAATAAGCCAATAGCAGCAATGTCAGGGTGTAATTTCATATTTTTCTAAGTAATTGAAGAAGGGTTTGTAGCTGTCTTCAGCTTCTCTAGCTAGTCTGAGTTCATTTAATGCTTTTGATTTTTTATGTCTTTTTTTAATTTCTTATCTAGCTGTTTGATGATGTTCATCATGCATACAGCTGCAGTAATCACCGATGGGTTCTCTGCCATCAGGCGGGTCCTCGGTCGGCCGAATTCCAAAGTCTAGGTCCGGCGTCGGTTGTTGTCGCTTTCTCCTGACGTCAGTGAGGCGGAGTATATAAGACACAGCCGACGCCATGTTCTTCAGTCTTGCTTTTTTGCAGCGGTGCCAGCAGAAGCAGTTCGCGTGCCGGTCGGCCAGCTCCTGAATTACGAAAAATTGGAAACCAAGTCTTCATTAAAGCTAAGTACCCGTTGAAACTTTTCTTGCCTCAGACCGATGTCAGAAAAAGTTAATAATTGTATTTCTTGTGGGAAGCAAATACCGCATAAGGATTTCCATTCCCTGTGCATACCTTGTTTAGGCCCAGACCACGACGTCTCGGGCTGTCGCTTTTGCGCTACTTTCAATAAACGCACTATTAAGCCGTCGGCGGAGTTGCCCAACACTATTTTGGTAAAGCCTTTGATTATAAAATGTCGTCGGAAACTCCGACTACCGTTTTGTCCAAAAAACACAAGGACAAGGACCGACACGCAAGGTCCGCGGTCCCCACCGACACCACACCAAAACAGGCTACACGTGGTCCGGTTCTCAGCGAGACGCCTTTGCAGTCCCTGACTACCGACGACACTCCTTTGGTGTCCTCTGTACCCGAGACCGCCAGGTACCTCGGCCCTTTCCCAGACTACAACCACCGAAGCCATTGCTAATGTTGAGCCTCCTAATGTGGACAGGTCCACTTCCACCCATGGTGTCTTTAGACCCTCATCATCTTTTTCTATTAAGGCCTTTACTAAAGCCAAAGCAGCCAGGCATCCTAAGAGGCCTGCTGCACAGGGCCCATCTCCAGGCCCCATGCCTAAAAACAGATGCTTAAAATGGCTGAGGACTTAATTACTCTTATCAGGGGTTCTCAACCCCCTCCAGACAAGAGACCCGGAGTGCAGGAAGATTCTCCCTCTTCTGATCAGGGCTCCATTTTATCAGAACATTCTGATGTAGAGGAACACGCTTACTCCCCTTTTGAGGATTTGGATGCAGAGCAGTCCATTCCTTCTGTATCTCCTCCTGAGGATTTTTTCTTTGGGGAAACTTTGCACACTTTAAGGGAACACTTCCATTGGGAAGGCCAAGACTTTTCCGATTCCAAGAAAAGACTTAGGGAATTTCTTTTGTTACCTCAACACAGACCTCTGGCTATACCTCCTGTTTTGGACATACTTGATGATGTTTATTCAGAGGCTTGCCTTAACCCGGATTCCCTGCCTCCTGCTCCAGTCAAACCTGATAGGTACTACAGAGTTCCTAACTCTCACCAATTTCTCTACAAAAGCCATAATGCTGACCCTGAAACCATTTCTCAAGGCCCCAAGGGATTTGAAGGCCTCTACTGCCAAGAATCCACTTCCTGCCGAAAGAGAGTCAAGATCCTTAGAAAGGTGGGGAAAAAAGGTATATACCTTGGCCACCCTAGCCATGAGGGCCTTAAATTGTCAGTTTCATATGCTTAAATGTCAACAGTTCCTGTTATCACAGTTAAGGAATAAAATGTCTCAACCTGAACAACCAGACTTGAAGGAGTTGCAGGATATGATGCATAGTGCAGAGCAAGTGGGTAAACACACCTTACAATGTGGCTATGATGCCCTAGAGGTCTCAAGTAGAGCGGCTGCTACAGGATCAGTCATTTGTAGACATGCCTGGCTTAGGGAACAAAACTTGCCTGATCATGTGAAAGCTAAACTTCTAGATGCTCCTTTACAAAAAGATGTGCTGTTTGGTACTAATGCTGAGGAGATATTACGGAAAATGGAAGAAAAAGCCAAATCTATGCAAACTGTCAAAGCTTTTTTACAGGTCCAACCACCACGTTTTAGGAAATTGGCCTTCAAAACTGGTCCTTTCCAGCCACTGACAAGTTTTTCCCCAAAGTGGTAGATACAGGCACAAGGGCAGAGGGCAATCACAAGGATCATATAGAGGCCGACAATGGCAAACTCCAGCACCAAGAGGTGGCGAAGACAGTGCACAACAATACAGGAAACAAACCCAATGACTCCCTCATTTCCATGCCAAGCAGGTCTCAGCTGGCAGCACCTTTGGGAGGAAAGCTAGTATTATTTGCAAGAAATTGGCATATTGTCACAACAGACAAATGGATCCTGACATTATAAACAGAACACAAATTTCAATTCCACACTCTTCCAAAATTAGAGGCATGCCAAACCTGCCACACAATCAAAGGGCAGAGGCACAACTACAAATTTCAAAGCTCATAAGCATGAGAGCTATACAAGAGGTACCTACTCACTAACAAGGTCAAGGTTTTTATTCAAGACTTTTTCTGGTACCAAGGAAAGGAAGCGACTGGAGACCCATTTTGGACTTATCCATCCTAAACACATTTTACTCATTACCAAAATTCAAGATGCTCACATTACAGCTTCTTCCCATGCTGGGCATGGAGTTTGGCTGGTAACATTGTGTCAGACCTCAAGAGGCATACCTGCATGTCCCAATCAGACAAAGCTGCAGAAGATACCTCAGATTTCTTTGCAGGTTCAATCCACTATCAATTCTCTGCATTGCCCTTTGGCTTATCTACTGCGCCCAGAGTATTCACAAAGTGCCTGGCATCAGAGATTGCCTACTGCAGACTTCAAGGGATACAAATTTACCCTTATTTGGACGACTGCCTGATCCAAGCGGACAGCAAGCACATACTTCTGGAACATCTGGCTTATGTAACACGGTTACTGCATTCTCTGGGATACACAATCAACAAAGAGAAATCCAGGCTAACACCATCTCAGAAAATAATTTTCCTGGGTGCCAACTTGGACACAAACACCCAGATGGCCTATCTTACGCCAGAAAAACAGGGGTAACTAACTCAGTACTTCAAAATACTAGCAAAATGTACCAGGCTTACTGCAAGGAAAATCCTGCAGGCTCTGGGCTTCATGGCATCTTGCATTCTTTTAATCCCATGTGCAAAGCTGCATATGAGGAAACTTCAATGGTACCTAAAAAACCTATGGTCTCAACACAGCCACAGTTTGGAAACAATAATACCAATAATTCCATGTTTGCAAAAGGAATTTCTATGGTGGGCCCAAGCATGTCAAACAAATACAAGTCTCCCATTCTGCAAGCCTCAAGCAAATCAAGTCATCACAACAGACGCCTCAGATTACGCCTGGGGGGTGCACATGACGGACAGGGGCATTCAGGGCAAATGGTCCCAAAAGGAAAAGCACCTTCACATCAATCAAAAAGAAATGCTAGCAGTAATAAATGCAATTACAGCTTTCAAGGACCTCCTGCATCCAGGACAATTACTGATAAGAACAGACAACACCACAGTAATGTGGTACATAAACAAACAAGGAGGAACACATTCATACCCCTTGTGCAGACTAGCCATGACACTGGAATGGCAAATCGAACTTCAAGCACAGTACTTGCCAGGATTGGAAAACACATTGGCAGACAATCTAAGCAGAAATATGACAGATCCACACGAATGGAAGTTGCATCCTCAGGTGTTTGCAGAGATAATCCAAGCGTGGGGGAGGCCAGACATAGATCTTTTTGCCTCCCACAGGAATCATCAATTGGAAAAGTTTTGTTCGAGGACCTTTCATCCAAAGGCCTGGAGAGTGGACGCCCTATCATTCAGTTGGACAGCATGGACAGTTTATGCATTCCCACCTCTGCCTCTTCTGCCCAAGGTGCTTTTGAAAGCAAGAGCAGACAGATCGAAGATGATGCTGATTGCTCCAGATTGGCCAAACAACACTGGTACCCGCTCCTGAGGAGCCTAACACATACTCCTCCTGGTCCCTGCCTCCTAATGCCTCTTCTGCTGACTCACACACTTTTAGCTACAAAACTCTTCACAGTCAGCTGAAAACACTCAATCTTGCTGCATGGAAAATTCCTTAACACCACAACAGACCCTACTCTCCCAAGGAGGTGCAGGATGTCATTTGGAGGCCAGAAGGCCATCTACTAGAAAAAGCTTACTCGAGCAAAAAATGGAAGCGGTTTTGCTCTGTGGAATGAGAAAAAAAAGGCCAGGACCCTAGAAAACTGAACTTGCCCAGGTATTACAGTATCTAGCTGAGCTGCTGAACAGTGGACTTCATTTCTTCCATAAAAAATCCATGCCTCAGCCATTTCTTCAGAAATTCAACACGGATCCTCCTTTTTATTTTCTCACCCACTCTTACGACAGCAGCTCCTCAGAGGGCTAAGAATATAAGACCACCAAGGGAACAACAACCAATACCAGCCTGGGATCTTAATTACATACTAGAAAAATTAACATTGCCTCCCTTTTTGAACCAGCTGCCTCAGACAGAATTTTGCAGTATTTGTCCTGGAAAACAGCCTTCCTTCTAGCTATCACTTCAGCTCAGAGGGTTACCGAAACTTCACAGGCCCTCATGGCGGTGCAGCCACTTTCTCTCATCTTCCATCAGGACAGGGTTTCACCTTCGTGCACCAACCCGTCATTTATGCCTAAAGTGGTATCCAGGGTAGCTTAAATCAAACCATACACCTACCTTACCCCAATCTCTCAAAACAAAGGGAAAGGCTGCTACACTCTTTAGACATCCATAGGCAGCTACACGTTATTATTTGGACAGAACAAAGTCCTTCAGGAAATCAAGAACAACTCTTTGTGTCCTATGCTGCCAGGGGGCTCAAAGGGAAGCCAGTTACCAAGCAGACTATTTCAAAGTGGATAGGCCACTGCATGCCGGTTTTGTTATTCCTGTATCGTGCAGGAAATCTGTTCCTACAGGCATCCAGATCACACTCCACCAGGGCCACAGCTACCTTTACAGCCTTCCTCAGGAGGAGTTCCACTGCAAAGATATTTTGGAGGCAGCCACCCAGGAGTTCTATGTACATACCTTCACAAAACACTACCACCTGCCTTCCATATTCCAAGAGCTTAGAGCAGGCTTTGCCACTGCTGTGTTGCAGGGCATTCTGGCTCAAATCCCAGTTCCTCCTAGTAACTACCACCCCGCAATGTGCGTCCAGCTTTTGGGACTCTACCCATCTGTGATTACTGCAGCTGTATGCTGCGATGAACATAGTACAGTTTTGTACCTACCATAAATGTAGATGTTCGAGGTGCTAATACAGCTACAGTACAGAACCTCCCTCCCTCCTTCCCCACTTGGTAGATAAGGCATGGGGCCTAACCCCCTCTTCACTTACAACCTGACTGTTAAGAGTTATCCTTCTATGGTTTATTTGCTTGCAACTTCTGATTTTGGATTATATTGCATTTCGCATGTATATACATATATAAACATAATTTATGTATTGCCTTCCTTCTGGGGGCACCTGACATCTGGGGCAAGAAAAGACTGAAGAACATGGCATGCCGGCTGTGTCTTATATACTCGGCCTCACTGACGTGCCAGGAGAGAGAAAAGCGACTAACAACCGACACTGGACCTAGGCACTTTGGAATTCGGCTGACCGAGGACTCCGCCCTGACTGCAGAGTAGAACCCATCTGTGATTACTGCAGCTGTATTAGCACTCGAACATGTACATTTATGGTAGGTACAAAACTGTACTTTCTCCTTACTTTGGGGGTACTTTGTTCTGTGGTATAGGATTAGGAGTTTCTTCCTTTTATTATATTATTTTGTTAATGCTAGAGGACTACCACACTGATTTGATTTTATCACCCATTGCTTGGATCTTGTTGCTGCTGCTAATTTAGTACTGTTGACTTCGGGTGTAGGTAAAACTTTTCTGCGATAACTTCTTTTGCAGTATCAGCATTATTGGTAATGCTGTTCTACTCTAATTTAGAGAGACTTCATCGTAGGAATTGTAGATTTGTTCATTCAGTTCTGTGATGTTTGTTTCTGACAGTTTGGAGAGTCTGATGAGTAGAAAGTTACTAGTTTGTGGTCTGGCAGAAACACTTGACCAGTGAGGGATACCTTAGGATTGATACATACAAATGCTAAGTTTATGTAGACCAGGTCAGTTATATTCTGTTCTGGTAGTAGGTTCTTTAACAGTATATGACCTAGGGTGTTTTATTTATAAAGATCAAAGAATGTTTGTGCAACTGGTGGTATAGGTTCCCCAGTTAATCACTGCATAATTAAAATCACCTAGGATAACAGTGATCATCAAGAATATTCGAGAATTTTGTGCAACATTGTAGAGACATGGAGTAGATTCTGTGAGTACGCTATGTACTGAGAGCTGATCTTATTTAGTGTGATTTGAATCTCTGTAATCTTCCACTTGAGGATCTCTAGGTTTGTATCTAAAGGGATCCAATGCCTGTCAGCTTGGGATGATATTATTAGACAAGCCACGATGCTTAAGCTAGGGACGGCTTGCACCTGTCACCCTGGGCTTTCGGATATTGGCAAAGGCTCTTGCTACCCCATAGTGCCTTTTTAGGCAGGCTCAAGACAAACCCACCTCCATAGGTATCACAAGGGATAAGAAACTAAGAGTAATGCTACTCAGCATGAAGTCTAAACCTCAAGTGCATGCACTGAAACTCTCCTTAGTATGGAGAACATCGATATCTGTGCAGTAACAGAAACCTGGTTCAGGGCTCGAGAGCACCCCAGCACTACCAGGTTATACCTCATACCATGCTTTTAGCCCAAACTTGGACCCGAACCACAAAAGGAGGGGGAGTATCGATATTCATCAAAGATACCCACACCTCCAGGTTGGTGGCAAAGCACGAAGCATCAGAGACTATCCATGTGCAGCTAACAGTGGGTAAAACTGCCTTCCAGTTTATAGCCTGCTACAGAACCACCCTCCCAAACCCAGGAACCCCACTCGGCCTTCCTGAGAACACTGGAAAATATGAAGGTCTCTCCAAACACCATTATATTGGGTGACTTCAACTACCCAAACATAGACTGGGAGCATTACTCTAGCTCCAACACCTAGCCCAAAGGTTCTAAATTTATAAACTCAAATGCTATGGAACAACTTGTTACCACTCCCACAAGAGGGAAAACATACTGGACCTGATCATCACCAACATGGGGACTCTATGCTCCAGACCAGAAGTGTATCCTCACTGGTAAGATCAGACCATAAACTAATCTCACTGGATATTCACATCCGACCCCACCCTGCCCAGAAAACCACAGTGAAAACTTCTCTAAAGCAAATTTCACTCCTCAAAACCGAGGTGGAGATCCTTCAAAGCCCCGGGCCTGTGGAAAATCTGACCAGAGAATCCTTTATAAGCATTCTATGAACACCTTCAGGAATGCATGGATCATCGATCCCAAATAAAACCAAGACCCAATCCTCCAAAGGCAGGCGTCCTGTCTGGTGGACCCCAGCCATAAACAAACTATACAATAGAAGGAGGAAGCTACAAAATGATAGAGCAAAATCCCAAGGAAGGCATCACTGATCAGTATTAGCAAAAACTCACGGGCACTCATAAAATTGTCTAAGGCCAGCCGAGAGAAAAATTACAGGACACTGGGATAATCACAAGGCTTTCTTTAGTTATGTTATAGGAACCTGGGTGGTAATTCCCAGATATGCTCAGAATTAGTCCAAAATGACAAAAAAGACACCAAAGCCACAGCCATTGCCAACATCCTAGCTGACAGGTTCAGCAAACTTCTCCCCACCAAAGGGCAAATATCTATCCCAGCAGAGTGCTGCCCTGACATCTCAGATGCTCAGGTAAGAGCCGCCCTCTCCAAAGCAAAAAACACAGCATCAATGGGACCAGATGGTGTCCCGGACTGCGTCCTACATGAACTCCAAGAAGAGCTAAACCCAAACATAAAACTACTGTTCAATCTCAGCCTTACTACAGGATATGTGCCCAAAGAGTGGCGTGCAGCAACAGTGTTCCCTCTCCATAAAGGTGGTGCCTCAGCGGATCCTGGAAACTATAAGCCCCATAAGCCTGACTAGCTTGGGCTGCAAAGCTATGGAAAGAATCATCATGGACCTCATAAATAAAGATATTGGGGACCTACAGACACTGGATCCTACCCAGTTCGGCTTTGTTAAGGGCAGATCCTGCCTCTTAAACCTGGTTGATTTCTTTGAAACAGTCACCAAGGCCATTGGCCGGGAAGGTGGTCCACACAGCCTACCTGGACCTCGCCAAAATCCTTCGATACAATACCCCACTCGGGCATTATAGATAAGCTCACCAGCTTAAATATAAACCCCTATCTCACTAGATGGATTGCAAACTGGCTCAAGGACAGAACCCACATGGTTAGAATTGCTGGAGCCTTGCCAGACTCCAAACCAGTTACAAGTGGTGTCCCACAAGGCTCAGTCCTGGGACCTCTCTTGTTAGGTATATATTTCTCGGTACAGGCCAACACGGAAGGACTGTGGCTGACCAAGTTCACAGATGACTGTAAACTGGGCGCCATGTCGACTCCCCAGCCGACACAAGCATCCTCCAAAGGGCCTCATAGAAACAGACAACTGGTGCCAGAGCCATGGCCTCAAGCTAAATGCCAAAAAGTGTATAGTCATCCCTTTGGCAAAAACAAAGTGCCCACAAATTACCACATAGGTGGTAATCCATTAAATACAGAAGAAGTAATTAGGGACCTGGGGACCCAAGTTGATAGCAATCTCATTTGACAACCACGTGGCCAAAGTGGTTAGAAAACATTTTATATAGCCCACCTAATCATGAAGGTTTTCACATCTAGATCAGGGAGGTCATCGTGCCTCTTTACTCATCCCTCATCAGGTCCCATAATTGAGTACAATGCCCTTTTGGGATGTACCTTACCAGACACCTGCCTTAACTGGAAAGACCCCAAAAGTACCTCAGCAAGAGGATCAAAGGGCTCAAACAGATGCCATATGCTGCCCGGTTAAAGAAACTCCAGCTCTACTCTGTGGCATACTGCCTGTTCAGAGGCGATCTGTGCCTGGCGTAAAGCCATGTCCAACCAGAATTAATGGACATGCTGCACCTCAGAAAATCCAAATCCCATCGAGCTATGCTCGAGATTTGAACCTCAACACTAAAGAAATAAATAGGACATGCTGGAGGGTCAGATTCATAACCCAGAGGCTCCCTTCACTCTGGAATAAAATCCCAGTCCAAGTTAGGCAGAGTCCCTCATTGACTCTCTTCAAGAGGAATCTTGATGAGTGGATGGGGAGATAAAGGGTTTACAGGTATCACTTCTGTGTCACTGTTAGACAGAGGCACAGTATACTAACCTCGAAAAAGGGCATAGCAAAATAAATTTAAAATGGGTGGCGAAAGCCAAACACATTCTGGCTAGGCTTATAAATGCCCTAGGGCAGATAGCCTAGTATGAACCTATGAACCTATAATGTGGTATCTAACAAATACAAGTAAAATATCTCACCTCCAGACTCATTAGACAACATAATGCCTTTGAATTCCACCACTTCCACCTCACTGTAAACAAAACCCATTATCACATCACAGCTAACTACAGGACCCCCATCTATGTTTCCCTGTGGCTCATACCTCCTGCCAAATCAGTGTGCGGTCCCTATGTATTAGGCCAAAAACCATTTACATCCTCAAGCATATTTGCTCAGAGATATCTGAACTTCATAAATACAAACTCCCTGGAGCAGTTAGTCCACACCCCCAACCACGAGAAATAAAATCCTGGATTTACTTTTTATCATATTGGAAAACTGTGTTCTCTGCCTTTTGTAATCTCCTCTCTGGTCATTTCAGACAACATGTCAGTCACATTCACCTTAACACTGAAGTCAGAAGCATCCTGCAGTACCTCAGTATTCAGAAACTATGCAAAGGCTAATCTACTCAAACTAAGTGATGACCTTACTAAATTCAAAACCCCACCACCTTGACAATCATGCTGCTTATGCAAAATCCTTTACTGCCAAGTTTTGTGTGCATGCAAATAGTTGCATAGATACAGTTGCCCCCCTCAGAAATAAATACAACGCAAAATTTAAAAATAAACCCCATGAATTTGGAACCCTAATATAAACAGGCTCTATAACAAAAGAAAAAACTAATTTCTTACTAAAATATATCTTAACTCTCATTAAGCCAGAAACATATTTGATAAACTAAACAAGTCACTCTGAATTTTGATCAAATCAACCAAAGCCAGATGTGAGGTAAAAATAGCTAACCAGGCAAAAGATAACCACAAAGCAGTTTTTAAGTATGTTCGAAATCTCACAAACAATGGCCAACATTGTGCAAAGCTAATAGTAAATGATACTACATACTCAGGCCCAGAGAACATTTCCATTCTACTAGTGAACAAATTCAGTTCCAGCTTCACTCCCCTCTCCCCATCAATATTCTTGGATCAAATACCCATATCAACTCGACCAAGAACAAGTTATTAAGGCACTATCTATGGCTAAGACCACTACATTTATGGGGCCGGGTAACATAACAGGCTGCCTACAGGCTAGTCTGAAGTATGAATTTTCAGACCACCTGCAGAGGCTTTTCAACATTAGGCTTAAGACAGACCTTACATTAGATGAATGGCAGTCAGCAGCAGTAATTCCTGCTACAACTGACTAACTACAACAGACTTGAGTAATTACAGACTCAGAAGCCTGACCAGCCTCATCTGTAAGAGTATGGAACTAATAAACAGGGATATAGGTAACCTACAGACTCTTGACCCAATCCATTTTGGATTAATCAAGGGTAGGTCCTGTCTACTTAAGCTGGTTGACTTCTTCGAAAAAGTCACTGGGACAATGAACTTGGGCAAATCAGTGCACAGTGCCTATCTGGACTTGGAGAGGTGTTCAACACCATCCCACACTCCGGCATCATAGAAAAACTCTTCCAGCTAAATATTAATTTATTTGTAATACACTGCATAACAAACTGGCTCACAAATAGAACACAGGAAGTAAGGGTTAGTGGTTCTACCTCCACCAAAAGACCCAACACTAGTAGATTACCCTAGAGTTCAATCCATGGGCTATATCTCTTTGGCATTTACTTCTTAGAAGTCAAAGCTAAGGTTAAATGATTGTTGCTGACCAGGTTTGCAGATGACTACAAACTTGGTGTCATCATAAACTATCCAGAGGGCACTGTGAACCTGAAAGATAGTTGTCACAAACATATAGTTGCTGGCAAACCCATGGATTGAAACTAAATGGCCAAGAAATATATAATTGTATCCTTTTGCAATCATGAATCCCTTTGTAATTACCTCCTGGAAACTGATACCATAGCTAGAGATCTGGAAACCTATGTTGGCAAACAGTCCTTTGGTCACCATGTATCCACTATTGTAAGGAAATCCTTTTTCATCACATAGCTTATATTGAATGGTATGGCAACCATATTCAAGAATGTTATTGTTCCTCTGTACTCTGCAGTCATTAGGCTGATCATTAAGTAAAATACCCTTTTTGGTGTATACCTCTCCAAACACTTGTCACAGCTAGAAAGACCACAACTCTTCCTCACTAAAAAAAAAAAACCCAAACACCTAAATCATAAAAACTATGCAGACCATCTCTAAGCCTTGTCACTCTTCTCGATATCATATAGGCTGTTGATGGGCAATCTCTGCATTTTATATAGAGCCTCAGCAGATCCTATTCTGTTGCACCTATTACACATTCAGAAATCCAGTGATATCAGAAACACCTGCTCAAGGGACATCAGTCTCTGTTTCAAGATTATCAGAACACGGTGGAGGGATAGCTATGTATCAAAGAGAATACCGCTTCTTTGGGACCAACTTCCCCTCTACATAAAGGAAGAGTACTTCTCTTACTCTTTTCAAATGTAACTTGGATGAATGGTTGAGAACCACAAATTTACACATGATTTAGCTCCAAAGGCCCTCATGGACAGGAGAAATGTGTAAGCAACCAACATACACTTGTGCATCCACATCTGGAGATTCATATTAAAAAATATTAGGGATAATAATTATCATGGGAATGCAGGACTAGGCTTCTTAAGATCCATCACCACAGTTTCCTTCGGGTCTAAATGAGTGGTAAGCACAAAACCCAAGTTTTGAGGGCGTTTACTCTGTGCACTTAAACTAGGGTTACTGTATCACACATAAAAGGGCGGCCACGGTGGTGCAGTGGTTAGCATTGCCTCACAGCAAGAGGTTCCCCGGTTCGATCTCGGCTGGGGTGCCTTCTGTGCGGAGTCTGCATGTCCTCCTACAATGGTCGGCGTGGGTTTCCTCCGGGTGCTCCGGTTTCCTCCCACATCCCAAAGACATGCTGCAGGTGGATTGGACACTCTAAATTGGCCCTAGGTGTGCGTGTGAGTGTGCCTTCTGTGGAAGGTTGACGCCCGGGCTGGCAACTTCGACACCATAAAACTCCTCTGCAAAAGGTCAAGGCGGATTTGTTGTTTACGAAAGTAAAAAGAATGGGTTTAATTTATTTTTTTTAATTAGGTTAATTTAGGGTTT
>NW_025049772.1:0-13961 GCF_019279795.1 Protopterus annectens
AGAGGATCCCAAACTGACCCTTCAAGCTAGAATAGTGAAAATTGCTGTGTAACTGGTCAGAAATGATCTATGGGAAATTTACTAAAGGGGAATTTAGGTGAATGAAGTACTTTTTTTTTGTTTGGTGCTTTTGTATAAAAATGCTTTAGGAGCAAGTGCTGAGCTTTTCAGTTAGAGTATAGGCTGTTTAGATTGCAAAGGCAGTTCTAAGGGAAAAATTGAAAGAACTTTCAGCCAGAAATAGTTTAAATTTGTTTAAACCCGGCCCTCCCTTGCTGCTCTATGAGAAATTTTTAATTTGCTAAAGCATGCAAAAACGGGCTTTATAGCATTGAAAGAGCCGGGAATTGACCCAAAATGGCCAATAAACTACAAGTTGGGACGGGAAACCCAAACCCTTAGGGACAAACAGGATGCTCAGTGCTCCCCACTCCCACTGGTGAACAAAGAAGCTACCTCTTATCCAAATAAGGATATGGATAGCACAGGAACTAAGACAAACCCCAGAGATCAGCAAAACCTGAAGACTGGACTATTCTAGTTCAAAAAGGGCAAGGATAGGTTTTTTTTTTTTTACAGAGGGAGAAAAGTACAAAAACAGAAAATGTAAAAAAGGGCCACTTGGTGTGTTAGCCTAACAATTAAATTAAAAAAAATAACTTTTAAAGGGCAACAGATTAAATTCAACACAAGTACAGGAAAACAATCAGAGCGGGAAATGCAGTGATAAATTAAAAAAAAAATACTTATAAATAGGAAAGTCACTTTTCACTCTCTGCCTTGTAGAACTCTGCAGGACAAATGGTGCTTTTACAATAAAAAACAAAAGGGGCAAATTAAAAAAGAGCCAGGAATTGACCCAAAATGGCCAATAAACTACAAGTTGCTGGGTTGGAACCAATCCTCTAGGGACAAATAGTAGGCAATCCTGTGTAAATGAGCATTAGGATAGTGAATTGCAAGTTTACATAGCAAATAAGCACAGTCAGTGGAGTGTAGGAGTAGGATATGGGGAGCAACAGAGTAGAAGATAGGTGACATCATGAGGGGGGGTATGTATGAAAGAAGTGAAGGTCATTGGAGCAGAGTGGCATGTGTCAGCTGTCATTAAAATCAGGGAAAAGAGGTGTGTCAACAGGTAGCTAGGGAAAGGCAAGAAATGGAAGGTGTATCCCGTGGATAACACCAAAGTTTCTTGCTGGCGGGTTGCGTGAAACCGAGTAAAACAGAGGGGGTTTAAGCGTGGGGGTTTTAAGCGGAGTAAGCATGTATAAGGCTGTTTAAAGCGTTGTAAGTGTTTTTGCGCTGGTGTCCTTTTAACCTGAATAAGCAATTTAGTCCTTTAAGCATGTGTGGGTGTTAGCTGCTGTGCACATGTTTGCACTTTGGCCTCCTCCCTGAGGAAACAGAAAGGAAAAGGAAGCAAAAAAAGTAGGAAGCTCCCAGGGGTTAGCAGAGCTAGCAGGTGAAAACAATCAGAATCAGGCAATTAAAAGGCAGTACACTAGCCCAGCCCAGTCTAGCACTTAAAACTTGCAAACAACAGTCCATTATGTTTCTCAAAAAGACACTGATAAGCTAATAGAAGTGAAAACTGAAAAAGCTTTACTGAGACAAAGAAATGTTAGGGCTGCCATTGCTGTTATAAGGCGACATATGCAACATGCTGAGGGTGGTGACAATGGAAATGCTGCTGGACAACCCACAGTGAGGAGACGGAGAAGAGTGTACAGGCCCAGGGTAACCTACATGAGCTGGAGATAGTGGAGTGCTATAGAGTGGACAGAGACCACTTGCAGCAAATTGTTGAGCTGTGCAGGCCACGCCTCACACACAGAACCAACAGGGGGGCCCATCCCAGGGGAAAACCCAAGGTATGTGTTGGCCTAAGAATATTAGCAACAGGTACCTTCCAGAGACCAACTGGTGATATGATGGGGATATCACAGGCATCAGCATCCAGGGCACTACACCAGTTCCTGGATGCCATGTCAGCACATGTCTGTGATCATGTATTTTTCCCCCAATTTCCCCATGGGGTTTTGGCCAGCAATATGTCTTTCCAGCAAATAGCGGAATACCCTGAGGTAGTGGGTGAAAAGACTGCACATATGCATCAAAGCACCAGCCGGGAGCGGGTAGGGTCTACTTCAACCGCAAGGGTTTCCCCCTCCATCAACTGCCAGGTCATGGGGATGCCCAGGGCATAATACTGAATGGGGGCAGGCTGCCCTGGAAGCTACCATGATTCCCATATCTGGCATCTGGCAGCTGTACCAGATATTTGCTAATGCGGACATCCCACATGGTCACCTAGGGGGGGATGCTGGCTATGCACTGGACCCGGGGGATGACACCCATCAGAAACACACACCCTGAACAGGAACCCATAATGAGGCACACGCACAAACACGTTAATAGATGTGTTTGGGCTGCTCAAGTCAGGGTTTCCCGGTGCCTGGACACATCTGGTGGAGCCTTGCAGTACTCACCAACTACATGTACCCAAATTGTCATGGTATGTGCTATGCTACATAATATGATCCTGCAAAACAGCTGCAGCAGGGCATAGACCTGGTCCAAACAGCTCCCCACCATTGCCAAGGCCATCACAGGCAGGCTGTGACTCAGAGGAGGAACATCCTGGGTCTGCCCCAGTAGGCAGAAAGGAGCCCAGTATGCTTTGGCCTTGGCAAAGAGGCAATGCATAGCACAAAACTGGCTCAGTAGGAACTCTGGAAATGATACCCTCTCTGACTCACACATATAGTAAAAAGGGGTGCCTAAGTTGACACACCTGCTTTCAAAAAAAGGAGTGTAGTATGTGCATCCGACATAGGCAGCCCTGCAGCACCACTTAAGGCATGATTGCCATGTGTTAAACAATATAAAGCACTGCTAAACAGCATTTACCACCATGTAGTATATGTAAACAAAATTCACACCAACTAGCACAACTGTGGTCAATGTTCAGTAATATTGGGCACGTCCAGCAATTTGGTGAATATTGAGCAATGTGGACAAGCCTGGTCTAAGTAGGGCATAGCTGAACAAAAAACCAACATGCTCATATTTGCTTAACTGGCCCTTAAGCAGTCTGGTCTGCTCAGTATGAAAATATAAAGCAGTGATGGGCCTAACCCAGGATACCCCTACCAAAGTACTGAACCACTAAACCATGACAGTATTGCAGTGGTCAGCCTTTTAAGGAATGTTGATAAGTCTATGCAAAGTATTTTATGGAAACCCCAGGCCCGCATAATTTGTAGTTATGACACAAAGGTGAGTCCTGCAGTGAGAACAGAACCTGACTTCCAAAACACACAGTATAAATGTTAATATGTCATGTTCCCCATCAACAAATGTAGTGGACCTCAGATAGCAACATACTGAAAGGTCACACTGGGCATGCTCACACACTTGAATAAATGAGACAAATGTCAGGCAACAAAACAGGTGGCAGAACTGGGCATGCTCACACACTTAGGCCATGTCTGAGTACAGCAGTGGGCCACCAAACTGGCAGTTGCATGTGTTAACCCAGGAACCTGTCACTATACAGCAATCTGCCCTGTGCACACAGTTATATGACAGCAGACACATCTATAATATAGTGGAACCCCGTCATAATCAAATATGTTCTGCAGATACCGAAGTTGTTCATAGAAACTGGAAAAGCAAAGATGATAAAGACCTGCAAACAGTATTAGCAATAAACATTGTGCATCTTGAACATTAGCATAGGTTCAGAGGTCGATACTAGGCTATCTGCCCTAGGGCATGTACAAGCCTAGCCAGAGTGTGTTTTTTGCAACCCTGTCAGATTTACACTGTGTGTGAATAGTAGGTCACACAAGATAAAGTATGTTTAGGCTACTGTGCCGCTGTCTAGGAGGGGCACAGAAGAGATCCCAGGGGGGAAAATCGATCACCCATACAGTCATCAAGATGTCTCCTTTGGTGGTCAGTGGGTGGCTCTGCCTATGTGAAACTGGGATTACATTCTGGAGGGGTGGAGCCTCTGGGATAAGAATCTGTCCCTCCACAATGTCCTATTAACATCTGTGCTGAGGTATATTCCCCGGGGTGTAGCTCCAAGGGAATCAGATATCCTGAGGTGGAGCATGTCCAGTAATTCTGGGTTGGGTATATCTGTAAACAACAGGCACACATCATATCTGAGTAGGTGGTGGGCTGAGTAGAGCTGGAGTTACTGCATCTGACTGTGCAGGGCATCTGTGTGAGTCCCTAGATCTGCTTGGTGAGGAACTTTGGCCAGTACAGTTGCTGCAGGGGTCTGGTAAGGGACACCCCCAAAAGTGGCATTGTAACCAAGCATGGATGTGATGAGTATAGGGGGACAATGACCTCACTCGATCTAGATGTGAAACCATATGGGATAAGGTGGCCAAAGGTGTGTCCCCCCTTTGGCGTGAATGTCAAAGGGGACAAGAAAAACATGTCCCCAAACCCCTAACAACTCTTAAAGTAATGGTACTACCTATGTGGTAATGTGTGGGGATGTTGTTATTCCCAAAGGGATGTCTCTGCAACTAATGGCATTTAGCTGTAGGCCATGGCTCAGGCACCAGTCATCCATCTCTGTGAGACCCTGTTTGAGTATGCATGTAGCAGCTGGAGAGTTGATCATGGCACCCCGTTTGCAGTCAAGTGCAAACATGTTCAGCCATATTCCCCTGTGGTTATGTCAGACAAATATATACTGAACAAGAGAGGTCCCAGGACCAAGCAGTGTAGGATGCCATGTGTAACTGGTGTATAGTCAGACATGGTACCTGGAATTCTGACCATGTGGGTGCTATCCCTGATCCAGGTATCAATCCATCGTGTGAGATATGTGTCCATATCGATGCTGGTGAGCCTATGCATAATGGTCCAGTGGGTTATTGTGTTGAAGGGTTTTGCAAAGTTCAGGTAGGCTGTGTGGACAGCCGTCCCTATGTCGATGGACCTGTTAGCCATTTAAAGAATACAAACAGGTTCAAGAGGCAAGATCTGCCCCCAACAATGTTGAAATGTGTAGGACACAGTGTCTGTAGGTTCCCGATGTCTATTTGTATGAGTCCCATGACAATACGCTCCATAGCTTTGCAGAACAGGCTACTTAGGCTTATAGGGCAATATTGTCTGAGGTCCGTTGTGGCACCAACTCTGTGGAGTGGGACCACTGTCGCTGTACGCCATTCCTTGGGTACATATCCTGTGGTAACTCCGATATTGAACAGTGATGTAATGTGGGGGTTTGGGTCTGTCATGATGCTCGTGTAAGATGCAGGCTGGGACCCCTTCTGGTCACATTGATACTGTGATGTACGCTTTGGGGAGGCAGCACTCACCTGTTACTGTGTGATGTCAGGGAGGTTATACTCTGTTGGGATGGATAGTTGCTCCTTGGGGGGGATGGGTGGGAGACATCTGCACTGAACCTCTTTGCCAGGATATTGGCAATGCCAGTGGGTTCAGGGTAGGTTTAGTCAGTATGCAGTAACTCACAGCATATCAGTGAGTGTCCACCCAGGTTCCTGACATAACTGAAAAAGGGCCCTTTGTGTAGTCCTAGTGTCTTTTGCAATTGTCTGGTAGAAAGGGCCCTTAGAAAAGTTCATGAGTGATTGTAGCTGTCTGCTAGTACAGATCACAGATGCCTTCAAGTCTGGGATTGTGCTCTATCATGTAGTAGCTTCCTCCTGACATTGTACAGCTTATTAATGGCTGGGGTCTACCACACAGGTCCCCTGCCATTAGAGTAGTAAGTCCTGTTGTTATTTGGGATAGCACAATCCATGCAGTCCACTAGGTGTCTATAGAATGTGTATGTAAAGGATGCAGCAGTGTGAGCCATATTTGCCACTGTCTCAGGGTCTCTGAAGGATACCACCTTGTTTTGGTGAAGTGAGACATTGGCTCATAAAGTTCACCAAGATTACCCAGGATGGGTGTGGGAGGGATATGTATGTCCAGTGAGATACATGTATGTTCTGACCTTACCAATGAGGGGTATATGCTGGTGTGGAACATAGAGTCCCCATGTTGGTGATGATCAGGTCCAATATGTTTTCCCCCCCTTGTGGCTGTGCTGACTGGTTGTGCCATAGCATATGAGTCTACAAATTGTAGCGACTGTTGGGTGAGGGTTTTGGGGGAGTAGTATCCCCAGTCAATATTTGTGTATATGAAGTCACACAATATAATGGTGTTTGTGGAGACCTTCATATTCTCCATAGTTCCCAGAAAAAGTGTGGTTCCTGAGTTTGGGGTGGGGTTCTGTAGCAGGCAACAAACTGAAAGGCAGTATTGCACAATGGTAGTTGTATATGTATGGTCTGTGATGCTTTGTGCAGTGCTACAAACCCGGGGGTGTGTGTATCTGTGATGTATATGGATACTCCCCTAGTTGTGTTGTCTGTTCCAAGTCTTGTTGTCAAAAGCATGGTATGAAACATAACCTGGTAGTGCTGGTGTGCATAAGAAGCCTGAACCAGGCATCTTTTCAGTCCCGATACCCTATCCTCCATACTGAGGAGAGTCCTGGGGGCCACAATATGGGGTTTAACACAACTGTTGTTGAGCAGCATTACCCTTAGTGTCATTCAACCTTTAATGTCTATGGAGGTAGGTTTGTCTTTTGAGCCCTGCTTAAAAAAGGCACTATGGTGGTAGCAAGAGCCTTAGCCAGCATTCCAAAGTCCAAGGGTGACAGGTGCAAGCTGTCCATAGTGAAGCTACATGGCATGTTGAGCATGTCACCATAGGCTGACAGACACTGTATCCCCTATGAATGAAACAAATTTGTTAGCCAACTGTTAAATGTGATATGTGTGCCCGTATACTGTGACATCATAATTGGTGGGTGTAAGATGCTAGACAAGGTCAGGGTCATACTGGCCTGGGCTACATGATCAGAGTGTTCCTCCATGTATCATGTCATGTGGTCCAGGGAGTAACGTCTGAGGTTATACACACCAGCATGGAAAATGATGGTGCCAGTCCTGTACTTGATTTGGGTGACCTGACTGCCTGTGTTATGTGGCAGATCCTGGCCCCCAACAGACACCCCAAAGTGACTATTCCCTTGTTAGGGCTGGTGAGTGGTATTCAGTGTGTCTGACAATAAGTGTCCCTATTACAAGTGTATTAGGTGTGTTGTTTACCCCAAAAGGGCAGTGACTGTGTGGCACACTGACATTGTGAACTATGTGATATGTGGGTATTGTAGTGGGGTAGCATTTGTGTGTGTGTCTGTCTGCTTTGGAGGTCTCTGCTGCTTAGGTAAAGTACATTTACAGCATCCGAGTATGTCTATGTGTGATAATGTGGTTTGAGTGCTGTTGCTAGAGGATATGTGAGACTGATACGTGGTGTGTGTGGTTACCTTCACCACCTGTGCCAGTCATGGGTCGAGAGAGTTCAGCACCCTGTATGTCTATATAGGTGCATCTCACACATATATCTGAGTTTGTCGGGGGAGGGGGAGGGTTGTCTGTGTACATGAGGCAGATGTGACATTGTGTCAATATCACAATTTTCCACCAGCTGGACTGAAGAGTTTCACAAAACCCACCCCTGGACATGCCAGGATATTTATCATACTCTGTAGCCTGATCACAAAGGATCAGTAGGGTGTTAAGGGGTGAGTATAACAGGGATTAGTGCTCATGTTTGTTGGTGTTTTGTAAAGAGTAGCTGAGAAGGAGTCCAGACTGAATCATGACACCTCCTTCAGCTATGTCATAAATAGCAATGTACACCCATATATGTCCTAAGTCAGGGCCAACTGTACCTGAGTGACAATGCCGACATCATGACAGACAGGCCCATATGTGCATACCCATCTCCCACTGACAATAGTCCATATCATCATACCAGGAGATATCACATGTAGAATGGATGAGCAGCTACCCCTACTGCCAAAAGCATGGCAGCAAGTGGAATACTTTGATTTTCCCCAAAAGTGTCATGCACAAACTACAGAACAAACAGATCATGCACCTGAACAGTCAGCTGAGCCTCACCCCCTACACAGGATGTGGAACCGTTGAATTTGTCACAGCTACATATGGCACTCCCCACAAGTGTTGGTGCACAACACACCATGGGAAGTCAAGTCCAGTATGCCTATGAAGTCTGATCTGCAAGGTCCTGGAGTCCATCATGGCTGCAGTCATTAACAGAGCTATTGGAAGCTGACATACACACAACCCTACCAACTGTGGTATGTTCATGTGCGGATCATGGTTCCCAAACATGCTAGACTGTTTGCAAGACAGCCACCCAGGACATACATCAATGAACACATCTACACATGCATCACACAGACTTTGAATAGCCCTTTATCAACATCCCAGACACATGTAGTATCCGCAAAACCAACAAGCTGTGCATAAATATGTGTTGACATATGAAGGAATGTCAATGTGTCCACAGATAGATCACACAAGGTAAGGATTATTAGGTCTTGTTCAAGCTGTTGACACCTGCTGACCAACATGGATCATTCCTGGAATGGCATAAAACAAAGTGTAACACACATCACCATGTCCAGTCTGATAATAGCACCATCCTATAAATATAGCAGGAGAAGGAAACCACCAGTAAAGCAAATAAGTGCCGTGTTAATGTTCTCTCTAGTTATAACATAATTAGGTGGGGGGTTTTAATCCTGCAAAAGTGTGTGTGTGGGGTGTGTATGTGTGCAGTTTCCTTTGAGAGGTGTCCCCTTTTTGGAGACTGGGAAAACCCACTAAAAGAGGTACATTCCTCTTTGGAAAGTCTGATGATGACACCATCCTACAAATACAGCAGGAGAAGGGAAACCAGTCAGTAAAGCAAATAGCGCACCATGTTAATGCGTCTCTCTAGTATCATAACATAGTTAGGTAGGGGTTTAAATCCTGCAAACAATGAGTGTGTGTGTGTTGTTTTGTGTAGTTTCCTTTGAAAGGGTCCCTTTTTGGGGATTGTAAAAAACCCTAAAAGAGGTACATTCTGCTTTGGAAAGTCTGATGATGTCACCATCCTAAAAATACAGCAGGAGAAGGGGAACCACCCTGTAAAGCAGAAAAGGGGTGTTAATGCTCTCTTATATCATAGTTTGGGAGGGGGTTTTAATTCTGCAAATGCTGACTTTTTGTCACTGTTGGTCAATGTGGTGTGGGGTTTTTCTTTTACTATGGTGTGACATAGTATGATTGCCCCATCAGGTATCTCTTTTGGAAAATATATGTGTACATGTCCCTCAATCAGTACATAGGTGTGAAGCCTGCATACTACATGAATACATTTGTTTCCATTGACAGGTTTGTGCTGCTTCTCAGATCGTAGGTCACATATGTATGTATGTGACAAGATCCACTGTCATGTTCTGTGGCCAAGGTCATCTTTGGGACACACACCCCTGACAGTTATTTTAAAAGTAGTGTGAGTGAGGGTATATGCCTGGGGTATATGTCAGACATGGTCATACACAACAAAGACAGCCAAAAATGGACAGTCTTTATAGGGTTACTGCCTTGTGGATATGCATTCAGGCCTATAATGTTTTTATGATACACCTTGGGACTCCACAATACCTATGGAAAATGTGGATACCAAGGGACACATGACATAACATGAGGCTGTATGTACACATTTGGGACCCAACATACATGTTGAGGGCTACCACCTTTTGGTACTGACGGGATAATATGTATAGTACATGAGGATGACTATGCCATAGTTGCTTACTGCTATACAGCATGTATCAGACAACAGGTATCTGTCTGTATGATACCCTTGTGTAGGATATCGTCCCCTCCAGGGAATGCATTGTAGGCCAATCCATGCATTTCCAGATTTGGATGGAAAATCCCTAGGGGTTTCATGTATCTAAGGGGGTTATATGCCAAACAGGTGTGGTCACAGGAATGGGTGGTGGTCATTACCACTGGTTAGTGTTATAGTGTACACGGAAGGATCCAATTTTTTACTGGGTTCCCTACTACTGTGTGTCATTTGTCAGGACATCATCCAATAAATTTCTTATAGTCATGCTGTTGAGGTTGTGTATACTACCAGACCACAAATCATTGACAGATATTAAAGGGATCACCCACAGCATAGTGTCAACCCATGTCATAAAACATGTTTCCCATGTTAGTACATAACTGTAGTAGAATGCATACTGGCCATTGAAAGATACTATGAGATGTTAACAATGTGTATGACAGGGTTACATCCCATGTGTCCACTATGCCCCTTTCATCCCGACAGTGCGCCCCCCATGTTCACAGATGTACACCCAATCTTACTGCAAACATCCCCACGTACTGTCCACTCACTAACACATGCTGGCCCCATTACACTTCAGCCAAGTGGCACATGGGTGGACAATACATACTCAGACCTAACAGTGGTGTAAACAATGCTACATTGACAATCAGAGCTTTGATGCATAATGTCTGCTCAGATATACCTACAGGATGTTTACACTTCCTTGTTGACAACTTGCTATTATTGCTACACTGCTATAGTGTCACCCTTGCATCAGACCAAGCCTGCCTCCATCAATGATGCAGATGACAGGAGGAAACACAGGTATCATCATATGAAAGGGCATTTTGTGTTTAGAGCCTGACATTGACCCATCAATCGACATGTGTGTGTGTGTGTGTGTGTGTGTGTGTGTGTGTGTGTGTGTTTTTTTTAGGACAACAGTACAGCATGGCCAATGTTGATGTAATGTGTGTGTGTGTTTGTGAGCCCTAGTTGTTTGGTTAATGTGTGTTTTTTCTGCATGCACACAGCTCCACCAGGGGGCCATTTTCCAAAACGGTATTTTGTGGGACAGCCACAGACTGTATTAGGCTGCAGACACTGTCTGGGGACACAGTACCTGTGCCTGGCGGGGTGCTACGGCAGCGGTACCAACCCTGACTGGGTACTGTATCAGAGGCAGAGGTATGATGACTGGACCCATGTCCCTGCTGGGACTGGCCAGAGCCACTGCATGGGTTTTTATGGTCAATGGACAGGCCACCCCCAGCATTGCTGGGCTGGTACTGCCACTACAGGAGGCTGTGAACTGTGGGCCTACCACTGCCAACTGTTGCTGTTGCTGCATGCATGTGTCGGAACCCCGCATGGTCCTGGCTCATGGAAGACATGTTGTGGAGGGCATCTAATTTGTCTATCAAACCTCGGTAAGTCCGGATGGCACCGCAAGGTCATGGATGCTGTCATTGATAGGTGTAATGTCCCCTGCCCTAAGTCCCTGCCTGGTGTACGTTCCATATGTGGCCCGCATTACAGCCGGAACATACTGGTCATTGTAAGACCTGTGAGGGCACGCCAGGGGGAATATGACCAGTGGTGCTGAGAACCCTGGGCCTCCCCCTGTGGTACCATTCGGGGCCCCTATGGCTGCTGTGAGGGGGTGTGCCATGGGTACCACACTCTCCTGGTCAATGCCAACTGTATGCTGTCCCCCCCTATGGCCATTGGTGGTGAGGGGTGTATTTAAATATGAGTGTGCATAGATGGGGTTGAATGCTGTGTACTGTCAACCAATGACAGACCCTGTCAAATCTTCCTGTGCCAAAAACATTTGTTTACCACTATTCATGCAGTGGCTTCAGGTTTTTTGCTGCTTTCTCCCAATAACTCAGCACCTGTGGGGGGAAGACAGGAAACACACTTTTGTCTGCACATGCACACATGCACACATGCCCCATGAACAAATCACACCTCACTACAGCACATACACACAACCAGCAATCCCACATACCTATAGTGGGTGAAGGTGGGTGTCAGTATCCGGGGGAAAAGTCACCACAGGTTTAGCATGCAGAATATGTGTTGCACAAGACCATGCAGTGCAAGGGAGATGTATTAAATGGCAGTGTACATGGCTTTGTGCAACTGTGTAGTTGTTGTGATTGGCACACCCTGGGAAAACAATTTTACATGGACACAACATTGCTGTGCAGGTATTATCAGCTCTGAATGTCCTGTGCACCATCACCACGGGATCCCTCCCATGGCTGCATGTGTTATCGGGGACACATAGATACCATGTCTGAGGCCCATGCAGATAATGGGGGCACAGGTGTAGCACATGCATGCATGTAAAATCCCAATGGGGTGCATGTTGGGGAAAATATGCTACAGGGCCGTGTACAGTGGTTATGGTGAGTGTGGGACATATTGGTATGTGGGTGCCAGACATGGCATGGCATGCTCCCGACTGCAACAAAAACCACACATACCCAATGTGTGCAAGTGACCTATACACCTAGCATTCCAGGACATATATGTGACATTTTGTGTGGAGGGTGACTGCTGTGCATTTGTGTATACTGGCATATGTGCACACAGACAACATGCTATTATTTGTATAGGTGCATATTTTTCACACACAACACTGGGGTAAAGCAATGACTGTTATGAGTAGTACTGTGGTCACTGTAACTGGATGGGGTGTAGTACCTGTCCATCAAACATGCATCTTGGGGGACTCAAGCTATATTTTGCAAGACCACCGCCTAGCATGCTGTACCTGAACTGCAGGTTGGCTAGTTTACAATTACACAGCCACCTTGTACATGGGTGTGTGGGGGCCCCAAAAGGGAGCATTGCCTAACATGACTGTGTTATGTGTTGCAGATGTTGCACAAACCCCTGATAGGCCTCTACCCTTTAGGTACATCATGTGTGTGTGAAATGGGGATACTGAGTGTGACCTTACAGCTTTTGGTAATGCCAAATGTAGCATGTTTTTTACATTATAAACGTTTCTGTTGTGTACAGCTGTAGCAACTATGCCTATCCAATGTGCAGTACAGTGTTGCCACAATTGTGTCTGCTGCACTGTGCATTCATGTGATTAGGGATTTCTGGGGCCCCACAGCAAACATGCACAGCATGCATTATTGGTGTGTTACGGGACATGGCCTACACCTCACCTATGACATGCACATTTCATTTCCAAATTAAAGTGTTAACACAACCAGCATGTATTGTCTGCCCTGCTGTCACACCAGAGGGACCTAAAGAATATGACACAGTTTGTCAGTGGCCCCAACTGTGGCCATTTTGAGTGTGCTAAAAGACAGTGGAACAACAGTCAACATCACATGTAAGATACTATTCCAAATATCAATATTTTAGGCAAACAACTGCTAAACACACAGTACACATCTCACATATGATATTTTAACAATACAGGTAACGGGAGTCTACAGCTAGGGTTTACCTGCATGCCCATGTCATCCTGCTGGGTGGCTCTGGCCTCCAAAGACACATTTTGGGGTTGTTGCTGCTGTAGGGCCCGGGGCCACGCAAGGGGAGTTTCCCCTTTTGGTGAATGTATGGGACCACCTGTGGGTGTTACCCCTGGATATCAACGCCCCGGGGATGTCAATTAAAATGGGGATGGCACCTGCTCATATGTCCGGGGTTTGCATGCCTATGTTTTACCCCGGTGAACAATCTTGCCACAGTGCAGCACGGTCATGCTGGTGCTGGGTGGCCCTGGAAAAAACAGGTTTTAGTGCTGACCAGGCTGTTCAGAAATTTTCCCGTTGGCTTTTGATGGATTGTTGATGAGCCATAACCCTGGGAAAAAATTAAATGATATGTGTGAGCAAGTCATGTGGCACACTTAACATTATGAAGTACAGATATCACTTAACCGCCATATATAGCATTTATCTGTCATCAGAGGATAAAAATTCAATAAAATATCAGTGCTCAGCCACAACTGGCTGACAGTGCCTAAAATCCATATTAAAACCCGTATACACCAGTAGTTACACTGTTTGGGATACAATGCACAACCTCACCCGGGTTTTATATCAAGCTAATGCATGAAGAAATATGTCATCCAATGCAAAGAATGTTAAAATTTACAGTATTACCGTAAAACCCCCCAGTCTTTTATGCCCCCTACCTAACATATGTGCACG
>NW_025049773.1:0-14367 GCF_019279795.1 Protopterus annectens
TAATAATATATAATACACACTCACATAACACTGATAACATTACATTAATATAAACACATATCACTAATAACATTATACTAATATACACACACCCTCACATAACACTGATAACATTACATTAATATACATACATATCACTAATAACATTATACTAATATACACACCTCACATAACACTGATAACATTACATTAATATAAACACACATATCACTAATAACATTATACTAATATACACACCCTCACATAACACTGATAACATTACATTAATATAAACACACATATCACTAATAACATTATACTAATATACACACCCTCACATAACGCTGATAACATTACATTACATTAATATAAACACACATATCACTAATAACATTATACTAATATACACACCCTCACATAACACTGATAACATTACATTAATATAAACACACATATCACTAATAACATTATACTAATATACACACCCTCACATAACACTGATAACATTACATTAATATAAACACACATATCACTAATAACATTATACTAATATACACACCCTCACATAACACTGATAACATTACATTAATATATACACACATATCACTAATAACATTATACTAATATACACACCCTCACATAACACTGATAACATTACATTAATATAAACACATATCACTAATAACATTATACTAATATACACACCCTCACATAACACTGATAACATTACATTAATATAAACACACATATCACTAATAACATTATACTAATATACACACCCTCACATAACACTGATAACATTACATTAATATAAACACATATCACTAATAACATTATACTAATATACACACCCTCACATAACACTGATAACATTACATTAATATATACACACATATCACTAATAACATTATACTAATATACACACCCTCACATAACACTGATAACATTACATTAATATAAACACACATATCACTAATAACATTATACTAATATACACACCCTCACATAACGCTGATAACATTACATTAATATAAACACACATATCACTAATAACATTATACTAATATACACACCCTCACATAACACTGATAACATTACATTAATATAAACACACATATCACTAATAACATTATACTAATATACACACCCTCACATAACACTGATAACATTACATTAATATAAACACACATATCACTAATAACATTATACTAATATACACACCCTCACATAACACTGATAACATTACATTAATATAAACACACATATCACTAATAACATTATACTAATATACACACCCTCACATAACACTGATAACATTACATTAATATAAACACACATATCACTAATAACATTATACTAATATACACACCCTCACATAACACTGATAACATTACATTAATATATACACATATCACCAATAACATTATACTAATATACACACCTCACATAACACTGATAACATTACATTAATATATACACACATATCACTAATAACATTATACTAATATACACACCCTCACATAACACTGATAACATTACATTAATATAAACACACATATCACTAATAACATTATACTAATATACACACCCTCACATAACACTGATAACATTACATTAATATAAACACATATCACTAATAACATTATACTAATATACACACCCTCACATAACACTGATAACATTACATTAATATAAACACACATATCACTAATAACATTATACTAATATACACACCCTCACATAACACTGATAACATTACATTAATATAAACACACATATCACTAATAACATTATACTAATATACACACCCTCACATAACACTGATAACATTACATTAATATATACACACATATCACTAATAACATTATACTAATATACACACCCTCACATAACACTGATAACATTACATTAATATAAACACACATATCACTAATAACATTATACTAATATACACACCCTCACATAACACTGATAACATTACATTAATATAAACACACATATCACTAATAACATTATACTAATATAAACACCTTCACATAACACTGATAACATTACATTAATATATATATATACATATCACTAATAACATTATGCTAATATACACAACCTCACATAATACTGATAACATTACATTAATATAAACACATATCACTAATAACATTATACTAATATACACACCCTCACATAACGCTGATAACATTACATTAATATAAACACACATATCACTAATAACATTATACTAATATACACACCCTCACATAACGCTGATAACATTACATTAATATAAACACACATATCACTAATAACATTATACTAATATACACACCCTCACATAACACTGATAACATTACATTAATATAAACACACATATCACTAATAACATTATACTAATATACACACCCTCACATAACACTGATAACATTACATTAATATAAACACACATATCACTAATAACATTATACTAATATACACACCCTCACATAACACTGATAACATTACATTAATATAAACACACATATCACTAATAACATTATACTAATATACACACCCTCACATAACACTGATAACATTACATTAATATAAACACACATATCACTAATAACATTATACTAATATACACACCCTCACATAACACTGATAACATTACATTAATATATACACACATATCACTAATAACATTATACTAATATACACACCTCACATAACATTGATGACATTACATTAATATAAACATACATATCACTAATAACATTATACTAATATACACACCCTCACATAACACTGATAACATTACATTAATATAAACACACATATCACTAATAACATTATACTAATATACACACCCTCACATAACACTGATAACATTACATTAATATAAACACACATATCACTAATAACATTATACTAATATACACACCCTCACATAACACTGATAACATTACATTAATATAAACACACATATCACTAATAACATTATACTAATATACACACCCTCACATAACACTGATAACATTACATTAATATAAACACACATATCACTAATAACATTATACTAATATACACACCCTCACATAACACTGATAACATTACATTAATATAAACACACATATCACTAATAACATTATACTAATATACACACCCTCACATAACGCTGATAACATTACATTAATATAAACACAAATATCACTAATAACATTATACTAATATACACACCCTCACATAACGCTGATAACATAACATTAATATATACACACCCTCACATAACGCTGATAACATTACATTAATATAAAAACACATATCACTAATAACATTATACTAATATACACACCCTCACATAACGCTGATAACATTACATTAATATAAACACACATATCACTAATAACATTATACTAATATACACACCCTCACATAACACTGATAACATTACATTAATATAAACACATATCACTAATAACATTATACTAATATACACACCCTCACATAACACTGATAACATTACATTAATATAAACACACATATCACTAATAACATTATACTAATATACACACCCTCACATAACACTGATAACATTACATTAATATAAACACACATATCACTAATAACATTATACTAATATACACACCCTCACATAACACTGATAACATTACATTAATATATACACACATATCACTAATAACATTATACTAATATACACACCCTCACATAACACTGATAACATTACATTAATATAAACACACATATCACTAATAACATTATACTAATATACACACCCTCACATAACACTGATAACATTACATTAATATAAACACACATATCACTAATAACATTATACTAATATACACACCCTCACATAACACTGATAACATTACATTAATATATATACATACATATCACTAATAACATTATACTAATATACACACCCTCACATAACACTGATAACATTACATTAATATAAACACACATATCACTAATAACATTATACTAATATACACACCCTCACATAACACTGATAACATTACATTAATATATACACACATATCACTAATAACATTATACTAATATACACACCCTCACATAACACTGATAACATTACATTAATATAAACACACATATCACTAATAACATTATACTAATATACACACCCTCACATAACACTGATAACATTACATTAATATAAACACACATATCACTAATAACATTATACTAATATACACACCCTCACATAACACTGATAACATTACATTAATATAAACACACATATCACTAATAACATTATACTAATATACACACCCTCACATAACACTGATAACATTACATTAATATAAACACACATATCACTAATAACATTATACTAATATACACACCCTCACATAACACTGATAACATTACATTAATATAAACACACATATCACTAATAACATTATACTAATATACACACCCTCACATAACACTGATAACATTACATTAATATATACACACATATCACTAATAACATTATACTAATATACACACCCTCACATAACACTGATAACATTACATTAATATAAACACACATATCACTAATAACATTATACTAATATACACACCCTCACATAACACTGATAACATTACATTAATATAAACACACATATCACTAATAACATTATACTAATATACACACCCTCACATAACACTGATAACATTACATTAATATAAACACACATATCACTAATAACATTATACTAATATACACACCCTCACATAACACTGATAACATTACATTAATATATACACATATCACTAATAACATTATACTAATATACACACCCTCACATAACACTGATAACATTACATTAATATAAACACACATATCACTAATAACATTATACTAATATACACACCCTCACATAACACTGATAACATTACATTAATATAAACACACATATCACTAATAACATTATACTAATATACACACCCTCACATAACACTGATAACATTACATTAATATAAACACACATATCACTAATAACATTATACTAATATACACACCCTCACATAACACTGATAACATTACATTAATATAAACACACATATCACTAATAACATTATACTAATATACACACCCTCACATAACACTGATAACATTACATTAATATAAACACACATATCACTAATAACATTATACTAATATACGCACCTTCGCATAACACTGATAACATTACATTAGTATAAACACACGTCACTAATAACATTATACTAATATACACACCCTCACATAACGCTGATAACATTACATTAATATAAACACACATATCACTAATAACATTATACTAATATACACACCCTCACATAACACTGATAACATTACATTAATATAAACACACATATCACTAATAACATTATACTAATATACACACCCTCACATAACACTGATAACATTACATTAATATAAACACACATATCACTAATAACATTATACTAATATACACACCCTCACATAACACTGATAACATTACATTAATATAAACACACATATCACTAATAACATTATACTAATATACACACCCTCACATAACACTGATAACATTACATTAATATAAACACACATATCACTAATAACATTATACTAATATACACACCCTCACATAACACTGATAACATTACATTAATATAAACACACATATCACTAATAACATTATACTAATATACACACCCTCACATAACACTGATAACATTACATTAATATAAACACACATATCACTAATAACATTATACTAATATACACACCCTCACATAACACTGATAACATTACATTAATATAAACACACATATCACTAATAACATTATACTAATATACACACCCTCACATAACACTGATAACATTACATTAATATAAACACACATATCACTAATAACATTATACTAATATACACACCCTCACATAACGCTGATAACATTACATTAATATAAACACACATATCACTAATAACATTATACTAATATACACACCCTCACATAACACTGATAACATTACATTAATATAAACACACATATCACTAATAACATTATACTAATATACACACCCTCACATAACACTGATAACATTACATTAATATAAACACACATATCACTAATAACATTATACTAATATACACACCCTCACATAACACTGATAACATTACATTAATATAAACACACATATCACTAATAACATTATACTAATATACACACCCTCACATAACACTGATAACATTACATTAATATAAACACACATATCACTAATAACATTATACTAATATACACACCCTCACATAACACTGATAACATTACATTAATATAAACACACATATCACTAATAACATTATACTAATATACACACCCTCACATAACACTGATAACATTACATTAATATAAACACACATATCACTAATAACATTATACTAATATACACACCCTCACATAACACTGATAACATTACATTAATATAAACACACATATCACTAATAACATTATACTAATATACACACCCTCACATAACACTGATAACATTACATTAATATAAACACACATATCACTAATAACATTATACTAATATACACACCCTCACATAACACTGATAACATTACATTAATATAAACACACATATCACTAATAACATTATACTAATATACACACCCTCACATAACACTGATAACATTACATTAATATAAACACACATATCACTAATAACATTATACTAATATACACACCCTCACATAACACTGATAACATTACATTAATATATACACACATATCACTAATAACATTATACTAATATACACACCCTCACATAACACTGATAACATTACATTAATATATACACACATATCACTAATAACATTATACTAATATACACACCCTCACATAACACTGATAACATTACATTAATATAAACACACATATCACTAATAACATTATACTAATATACACACCCTCACATAACACTGATAACATTACATTAATATAAACACACATATCACTAATAACATTATACTAATATACACACCCTCACATAACACTGATAACATTACATTAATATATACACACATATCACTAATAACATTATACTAATATACACACCCTCACATAACACTGATAACATTACATTAATATAAACACACATATCACTAATAACATTATACTAATATACACACCCTCACATAACACTGATAACATTACATTAATATAAACACACATATCACTAATAACATTATACTAATATACACACCCTCACATAACACTGATAACATTACATTAATATAAACACACATATCACTAATAACATTATACTAATATACACACCCTCACATAACACTGATAACATTACATTAATATAAACACACATATCACTAATAACATTATACTAATATACACACCCTCACATAACGCTGATAACATTACATTAATATAAACACACATATCACTAATAACATTATACTAATATACACACCCTCACATAACACTGATAACATTACATTAATATAAACACACATATCACTAATAACATTATACTAATATACACACCCTCACATAACACTGATAACATTACATTAATATAAACACACATATCACTAATAACATTATACTAATATACACACACCCTCACATAACACTGATAACATTACATTAATATATACACACATATCACTAATAACATTATACTAATATACACACCCTCACATAACACTGATAACATTACATTAATATAAACACACATATCACTAATAACATTATACTAATATACACACCCTCACATAACACTGATAACATTACATTAATATAAACACACATATCACTAATAACATTATACTAATATACACACCCTCACATAACACTGATAACATTACATTAATATAAACACACATATCACTAATAACATTATACTAATATACACACCCTCACATAACACTGATAACATTACATTAATATAAACACACATATCACTAATAACATTATACTAATATACACACCCTCACATAACACTGATAACATTACATTAATATATACACACATATCACTAATAACATTATACTAATATACACACCCTCACATAACACTGATAACATTACATTAATATAAACACACATATCACTAATAACATTATACTAATATACACACCCTCACATAACACTGATAACATTACATTAATATAAACACACATATCACTAATAACATTATACTAATATACACACCCTCACATAACACTGATAACATTACATTAATATATACACACATATCACTAATAACATTATACTAATATACACACCCTCACATAACACTGATAACATTACATTAATATAAACACACATATCACTAATAACATTATACTAATATACACACCCTCACATAACACTGATAACATTACATTAATATAAACACACATATCACTAATAACATTATACTAATATACACACCCTCACATAACGCTGATAACATTACATTAATATAATAACACATATCACTAATAACATTATACTAATATACACACCCTCACATAACGCTGATAACATTACATTAATATAATCACACATATCACTAATAACATTATACTAATATACACACCCTCTCATAACACTGATAACATTACATTAATATAAACACACATATCACTAATAACATTATACTAATATACACACCCTCACATAACGCTGATAACATTACATTAATATAAACACACATATCACTAATAACATTATACTAATATACACACCCTCACATAACACTGATAACATTACATTAATATAAACACACATATCACTAATAACATTATACTAATATACACACCCTCACATAACACTGATAACATTACATTAATATAAACACACATATCACTAATAACATTATACTAATATACACACCCTCACATAACACTGATAACATTACATTAATATAAACACACATATCACTAATAACATTATACTAATATACACACCCTCACATAACACTGATAACATTACATTAATATAAACACACATATCACTAATAACATTATACTAATATACACACCCTCACATAACACTGATAACATTACATTAATATAAACACACATATCACTAATAACATTATACTAATATACACACCCTCACATAACACTGATAACATTACATTAATATAAACACACATATCACTAATAACATTATACTAATATACACACCCTCACATAACACTGATAACATTACATTAATATAAACACACATATCACTAATAACATTATACTAATATACACACCCTCACATAACACTGATAACATTACATTAATATAAACACACATATCACTAATAACATTATACTAATATACACACCCTCACATAACACTGATAACATTACATTAATATATACACACATATCACTAATAACATTATACTAATATACACACCCTCACATAACACTGATAACATTACATTAATATAAACACATATCACTAATAACATTATACTAATATACACACCCTCACATAACACTGATAACATTACATTAATATAAACACATATCACTAATAACATTATACTAATATACACACCCTCACATAACACTGATAACATTACATTAATATAAACACACATATCACTAATAACATTATACTAATATACACACCCTCACATAACACTGATAACATTACATTAATATAAATACACACATATCACTAATAACATTATACTAATATACACACCCTCACATAACACTGATAACATTACATTAATATAAACACACATATCACTAATAACATTATACTAATATACACACCCTCACATAACACTGATAACATTACATTAATATAAACACACATATCACTAATAACATTATACTAATATACACACCCTCACATAACACTGATAACATTACATTAATATAAACACACATATCACTAATAACATTATACTAATATACACACCTTCACATAATACTGATAACATTATATTAATATATACACATAACACTGATAACATTACATTAATATAAACACACATATCACTAATAACATTATACTAATATACACACCCTCACATAACACTGATAACATTACATTAATATAAACACACATATCACTAATAACATTATACTAATATACACACCCTCACATAACACTGATAACATTACATTAATATATACACACATATCACTAATAACATTATACTAATATACACACCCTCACATAACACTGATAACATTACATTAATATAAACACACATATCACTAATAACATTATACTAATATACACACCCTCACATAACACTGATAACATTACATTAATATAAACACACATATCACTAATAACATTATACTAATATACACACCCTCACATAACACTGATAACATTACATTAATATATACACACATATCACTAATAACATTATACTAATATACACACCCTCACATAACACTGATAACATTACATTAATATAAACACACATATCACTAATAACATTATACTAATATACACACCCTCACATAACACTGATAACATTACATTAATATAAACACACATATCACTAATAACATTATACTAATATACACACCCTCACATAACACTGATAACATTACATTAATATAAACACACATATCACTAATAACATTATACTAATATACACACCCTCACATAACACTGATAACATTACATTAATATAAACACACATATCACTAATAACATTATACTAATATACACACCCTCACATAACACTGATAACATTACATTAATATAAACACACATATCACTAATAACATTATACTAATATACACACCCTCACATAACACTGATAACATTACATTAATATAAACACACATATCACTAATAACATTATACTAATATACACACCCTCACATAACACTGATAACATTACATTAATATATACACACATATCACTAATAACATTATACTAATATACACACCCTCACATAACACTGATAACATTACATTAATATAAACACACATATCACTAATAACATTATACTAATATACACACCCTCACATAACACTGATAACATTACATTAATATAAACACACATATCACTAATAACATTATACTAATATACACACCCTCACATAACACTGATAACATTACATTAATATAAACACACATATCACTAATAACATTATACTAATATACACACCCTCACATAACACTGATAACATTACATTAATATAAACACACATATCACTAATAACATTATACTAATATACACACCCTCACATAACACTGATAACATTACATTAATATAAACACACATATCACTAATAACATTATACTAATATACACACACCCTCACATAACACTGATAACATTACATTAATATAAACACACATATCACTAATAACATTATACTAATATACACACCCTCACATAACACTGATAACATTACATTAATATAAACACACATATCACTAATAACATTATACTAATATACACACCCTCACATAACACTGATAACATTACATTAATATATACACACATATCACTAATAACATTATACTAATATACACACCCTCACATAACACTGATAACATTACATTAATATAAACACACATATCACTAATAACATTATACTAATATACACACCCTCACATAACACTGATAACATTACATTAATATATACACATATCACTAATAACATTATACTAATATACACACCCTCACATAACACTGATAACATTACATTAATATATACACACATATCACTAATAACATTATACTAATATACACACCCTCACATAACACTGATAACATTACATTAATATATACACATATCACTAATAACATTATACTAATATACACACCCTCACATAACACTGATAACATTACATTAATATAAACACACATATCACTAATAACATTATACTAATATACACACCCTCACATAACACTGATAACATTACATTAATATAAACACACATATCACTAATAACATTATACTAATATACACACCCTCACATAACACTGATAACATTACATTAATATAAACACACATATCACTAATAACATTATACTAATATACACACCCTCACATAACACTGATAACATTACATTAATATAAACACACATATCACTAATAACATTATACTAATATACACACCCTCACATAACACTGATAACATTACATTAATATAAACACACATATCACTAATAACATTATACTAATATACACACCCTCACATAACACTGATAACATTACATTAATATATACACACATATCACTAATAACATTATACTAATATACACACCCTCACATAACACTGATAACATTACATTAATATAAACACACATATCACTAATAACATTATACTAATATACACACCCTCACATAACACTGATAACATTACATTAATATATACACACATATCACTAATAACATTATACTAATATACACACCCTCACATAACACTGATAACATTACATTAATATAAACACACATATCACTAATAACATTATACTAATATACACACCCTCACATAACACTGATAACATTACATTAATATAAACACACATATCACTAATAACATTATACTAATATACACACCCTCACATAACACTGATAACATTACATTAATATAAACACACATATCACTAATAACATTATACTAATATACACACCCTCACATAACACTGATAACATTACATTAATATAAACACACATATCACTAATAACATTATACTAATATACACACCCTCACATAACACTGATAACATTACATTAATAAATACACACATATCACTAATAACATTATACTAATATACACACCCTCACATAACACTGATAACATTACATTAATATAAACACACATATCACTAATAACATTATACTAATATACACACCCTCACATAACACTGATAACATTACATTAATATAAACACACATATCACTAATAACATTATACTAATATACACACCCTCACATAACACTGATAACATTACATTAATATAAACACACATATCACTAATAACATTATACTAATATACACACCCTCACATAACACTGATAACATTACATTAATATAAACACACATATCACTAATAACATTATACTAATATACACACCCTCACATAACACTGATAACATTACATTAATATAAACACACATATCACTAATAACATTATACTAATATACACACCCTCACATAACACTGATAACATTACATTAATATATACACACATATCACTAATAACATTATACTAATATACACACCCTCACATAACACTGATAACATTACATTAATATAAACACACATATCACTAATAACATTATACTAATATACACACCCTCACATAACGCTGATAACATTACATTAATATAAACACACATATCACTAATAACATTATACTAATATACACACCCTCACATAACACTGATAACATTACATTAATATAAACACACATATCACTAATAACATTATACTAATATACACACCCTCACATAACACTGATAACATTACATTAATATAAACACACATATCACTAATAACATTATACTAATATACACACCCTCACATAACACTGATAACATTACATTAATATAAACACACATATCACTAATAACATTATACTAATATACACACCCTCACATAACACTGATAACATTACATTAATATAAACACACATATCACTAATAACATTATACTAATATACACACCCTCACATAACACTGATAACATTACATTAATATATACACACATATCACTAATAACATTATACTAATATACACACCCTCACATAACACTGATAACATTACATTAATATAAACACACATATCACTAATAACATTATACTAATATACACACCCTCACATAACACTGATAACATTACATTAATATAAACACACATATCACTAATAACATTATACTAATATACACACCCTCACATAACACTGATAACATTACATTAAATATACACACATATCACTAATAACATTATACTAATATACACACCCTCACATAACGCTGATAACATTACATTAATATAAACACACATATCACTAATAACATTATACTAATATACACACCCTCACATAACACTGATAACATTACATTAATATAAACACACATATCACTAATAACATTATACTAATATACACACCCTCACATAACACTGATAACATTACATTAATATAAACACACATATCACTAATAACATTATACTATACTAATATACACCCTCACATAACACTGATAACATTACATTAATATATACACACATATCACTAATAACATTATACTAATATACACACCCTCACATAACACTGATAACATTACATTAATATAAACACACATATCACTAATAACATTATACTAATATACACACCCTCACATAACACTGATAACATTACATTAATATATACACACATATCACTAATAACATTATACTAATATACACACCCCCC
>NW_025049774.1:0-10000 GCF_019279795.1 Protopterus annectens
GCAAGCTTGGATCAAAAAGGTTTGAAGTTGAAGGTGGATGTGGTGATATGTGGCTGTTGGGCAGGGTGAGGATTAGATGTGGAATCCCTGGTTAGAGATGCTATACTATTTGTAAAATAAGAGTTGAACTGTATTGCAATTTCGAGTGGCGAGTTATCGAGAGAGGGGTTTGGTTTGAATTTTTGGCCAGGACATAACATTTCTTTAATGTATGCCCAAAGTTTTTAGGGTTGTGTTTAGTATGCATTTATTTTTCTTCATTTATTTGCTTTTTAGTACGATTGCAAAGCATTCTGAAGTTTTCAAGATATTGAGGTATTTTATATTTTTGCCATTCTTTCCATGCTTTTTCTGTATTCTGCATTAGCATTCTACTTTTTTTGGATACCCAAATTGCATTATTTGTTTTCAGTCTCTTCTCTCCCTTCTAGGAGGTGCAAGGCTGTTAGGATATTCAGAAAAGTTGTAATGAATTAAATTACAGCATCATCAAAGGGGAGGTTTGTTTGCAAGTTCAGTTAATGGATAGTGTAGTAATGAACATTTCTGGGATAAACTTGGAAAGAGTACATGTTTTGTAAATATGCTTTTTAATGATGTGTGAGATGTCTAGTGTTATAGAATGGGAAGTGATCACTGGCAGTCTGACACTGAACTTATGATGGGAGTATTTGCTAGGGTTGGATACTAGGATTCAGACTAATAGAGAAATTGATGTCTTGCTATAATGTGTGGGGCCATTAATTAGTTTTGTAAAACCATACATGTTCATGCAGGATATAGGGGAGTTAGTTTGTCCAACCAATTGACATTCACATCACCTAGTAATTTTCTTGGGGAAATGTTATGGATATCCAGTATAGAATATCTTCCAGTTTAGTTGCATTGTCACCAGAAGGGCTATAAAGGATGTTAATAAATATCTTTTTATCATTGTTTATTTTAAGGAAAGCAAGAAGTTCTGCTAAACTGTTGTAGTTGTTGCATCTTTCGGCTTTTCCCAGTTAAGGGTCGCCACAGCGGAACTCCGGTCTGCTAATGATTTGCAGTGGAGTTTTACGTACAGACTTGCCAGGCCTGATGCACAACCTTCAACGAGGGTACGCCCATTCACGCATGTCTCCGCACAGAAGACGCTTTAGCTGAGAATCGAACAGGACAACGTCTTACTGTGAGGCGACAACGCTACCGCAGCACCACCACCACAGATAAGTTCTGCTAAACTGAATTTTTGGTAACTATTTGCTGTAAGGGATGTGGTAGGTACTGGGGAAATATTAAAACAATACATCCATCTTTCTTCTTTATACGGTCATCACTGAAGATATAGCAAGGAGGTAGAGTTGTTTATGCTGGGTTTCAGCCAAATCTGTTACTTCAAGAATATTAGGTTTACTTTAGGTAATCCAGGCATAGAGATGCAGTTTTATTTCTTATATTTCTAACATTTATTGCAGCAAAAATTAGATCAGCAGAGTTTGGGATTTTCTGCTGTTTTGTTACAGAAGTGTGTTGGAGAGAATTCTTTTTGTATTCATTGTGATAGTTGAGGCTAGGATTAGGGTACATATTTCCACCTAGAAGGATTTTAGTATATGAAGTCCTGATAGGATGAAAGTTGGCACAGTATGAGGAGAAGAATAGAGAATAAACTGAAGAGTAGCATAATTACAGGAATCTGTATTTTGTAGATGTCAGATAGTGGGGAAGTAACAGTGAGGAAGGAAACAAGAAGTTGCAGGACAGTAGGAGATTCCGTGATGGTGGATTCTGAAAGCCAAAAGAAGACTGATAAAGAGAGAATTATCTTCTGTAAAAGAAGATCAATGGGTTGTCCTGGCATCCTCTCTGGAATGTAAAGGATATAGGAGTGTTAAAGTCCAGACCATAATAATGTAGTCAAAATAAGAGGGGGAAAAACTCTGCTAAGTTGTAAAATTGTATTGAGATAATAAAGTTAGTACTTTATTATAGAAAAGAGAGATGGACTAAGGACCATAGTAAGTCAAGAGCAAGAGAATACAAGGAAATAAGAGTAGAGTGTTGGTAAGAAAGTGTATGAATGTAAGCTCAAAGTAGTTTTAGTAGAATATACTGATAGACCCACAGTAGGGCAGTGCAAATGTACAGCTGTATCAAGCAAATTATTAGGGCATGGTACTACACGGATAATCACAATATAACACTATGCGTTAGAAAACATTTACAGGATTAACCAGTATACATGTATTGCAGAACATCAGCAACTCACATTACATACATGTGTGTTAAAGGGAAATACGCTCAGCATACATAAAGCTTATCAAAGAGAAAGTGTTAAAAATGTAATGCAGTACCAAAGTCTTTTTATACATGGTCTCCGAACAAATAGAAATGTAGTTAACATATGACATGTACCTGCTCTATGAAGGAAAAGACCAAGTTAAGAGGAGACAACCCTGACGACATATCTAGCAATACATTCTGTTACAGTGACAGTCCCACCCTTAGGTCAGTTTGTAACGGACAGCAATCTGTTTATAGCCAGAACAGAGCAATTAAAAAAGAGATGCAAGTAAAACAGGTTGTATGAAATTTCCTGAAACTAAATAACTGGTATATGCTGAAAGGTCTACTGGTCAAGCAAAAGGGGACACTGGCCAAGTTAGTAAGATGTCCTTTAGAGTACACAGACTATTTCACAGAGCAAACATGTATTTAACAGATTTAATACGCAGCAATGTTCTTCATAATAAATATGCTTACATTAAACACTGACAATATTCTCATTAAACTTGTTGGTGTAGAGCCTTTTGGCAGAGCTCAGTTGGCACTGATCTGTTCTGTACCCTGGTTAACAAATACAGTAGCACGAGGATTGTTTGGGAAACTGTTTAATATGGAGCAGCATACATAATGTCAAAAGAGAAACACTTGTAGAACAGTACGTGTGTTGTCACTTTAAAAAGCATTTCGAAGTGAGGGCACATGCATATAAATAGAGAGCACGTGCAGGCAGCAGTGCCATTTTGAGCGAACAACCAGAGTGTTAACATTTTTGACTGCAGTAGTCAGTCTGTTTATAAGCAAGTTACTAAGCCTCAATCCTGACGTGTTTGTATATAATAATAAAGCTGCTTGAACCAAACCCACTGTTTGCCTGTTTTATCCTGACCGGATGAGCGATATGGTGTCAGAAGCGGGATGTCTGAACAACATGGTGTTAGAAGTGGCATGCCTGAACGACATAGTGTCAGAACTGTGAGCAACACACAGCCAGATTACTCATCCCACCCTGCTCAAATGATTGAAAAAAGGTCAGAAATGAATTTCGGGTAATTTAAAACTCTCATAAATTTGTTTAAGGAAAACGATGCGAAGCATTCGCAAAGCACAAAATGCATTATTGATTTAAATGAAATGTTCAAAACCATGATATTTGATAGAATTATTCAAAATACTTATGAAAGCATTCAGAATTACTTCTGATTTGCATAACGGGAATGTTTAAAAGTAAGAGTACAAGAAAAGTATGAGCATGATGGCAGTCAAGCAAGCGTAACTAGTACAATAAAAGGGCAAAATGAGCATGTAAAAGCAAAGCAACTGCATTTTTTAGTAAACCACATTTTTGATATGAACTACTATTTTAAAGTATAACTACAGTTCGAAGTATCTGAGTGTGCAAAGTGTTTGCAGTGTGTGCTTTATTACAGTACAATTATTTTGAAGTTTACTGTGTGCAAAGTACAGTTATTTCAGGGAAAGTAAAGTCAGAATACAGTCATTTTGAGAAGTTTATTGTGCTGTGTACAATTCATTCACAAAGTGCAGTCATTTCGAAGTGTTTCTTACACTGATGAGGGTGGTTTTGCAAAGTACAGTGATTTCAAAGTGTTCTTGTGCTATGGAGACTTATTTCACAAAGTGCAATTACTTCGAAGAGTGTTGTGCTGTTGAGCATAATTACAAGTTTCTGGCTTAAATTTCTGACGTATGTGTGTATGTTCATACATAATTCCAAAGGTCTTTATTACTGTGTGTTGGCATGGCGGAGACATTTCGCAGACCCAGTCCACTTGTGTTTGATCATGATATTTTAGAGAATTGGAGAGTATTTGAGCAGGAATATATTTTCATACAAGCAACTTTTTCTGATAAAGATGCATATATGAGGGCATTTATTCTGTTTATTCTAGTTGGGTCAGAAGCCATTGTTAGAGCATTCACTTGTGTATGCACCAGCAGTATATGCAGGAGAAGAGGAAACCCGTTGTATGAGCTGAATCAAGGGAGGACCCTGAGTGCTTGAAACGAAGAAATGTGTAACCCCCAGACAAATGTTACATTGGAGAGGCACTTATTTTATACGAGAGACCAAAAGCCAGGAGAAACGTTTGCAGCTTTATATTACTGACTTGAGAAACAAAGCTAAAACATGCAAATTTGGTGATTTAAAAGATATAAAGGACAGGCTTGTGTGTGGTGTTAATAATGCTGCAGTGAGAAAGATTTTGCTTAGAGACTGCGATTTAATGTTTAACAAAACCGTGGATATTTGTCAAATACATGAGCTTACAGAAAGGCACGTGTATGTGTTTGCAAGTGATAAGAGCTTGGTTTCAGCAACCTCTAGAATGAACGTAGACAGCATGCAGCACATGTCTAACAGACACCGGCCTAAGCACATGGCAGCTGCATCTCCTGTGGGATTTCCATGTGAAGCCTGTACCTTTCCAGAAAGTTCTAGGAATAGCTTGGTAAAAAGGACCTGGTCAGTGCAGTAAAAGGGTGAGTCAGCAAAACCCAAGTTAGGTCTTCTTGTTAACTGTTAATTGTGGTGCCAATCACGAGTCCAAATGGAAAAGTGCTTAGCATTTGGTGAGCAATGCTACAAGTGTAAAAAATGGAACCACTTTCAAAAGCTTTGTAAATCAAAGCCTCATTAATTTATTGAGAAAGGTCACAAACAAAAGTAAGTTGATCATACAGAAAGCTGCAACTCTGCTTTCTATGTAGATGTATGTAATTTGTTGGTGAAAAGGTTAATGCAGACGAATTGTTGGCAAAAATGAAGCGTTTTGTACTGTCCTTATTAATGGTAAACCCACAGAGCTCAAAGTGGACACTGGTTCAAAGTGCAGTGTTCTATCATTAGAAACATTAGCTATTTTATTTTATTTATTTATTTACATTTGACCGGGAGTGTCCGACTGGACGTAGGTCTATTTTCAGCAGAGGCCTTGGGGAGAAAAGCTCCACAGTTAAAATATACAGACAGTAGTTACATTGGATTTACATAGCAATTAACAACAATTACAAACATAGTTACAGATGAAGAACACAGTACATCAGTAGACAAGAAGAATCTTTTATCATCTGCGAAGTAAATAACTGGCATTAACAATTGTTACATTAAGAAGTTCATGCTGTATAAATAGTTGGGCTTATGAGCATCTGAGCTTGCTATAATCAAGGTAGTTAGTGGGGTGGAAAGAAGGGTATTGGGTGGATGGGGTGGGTGATATTGGAGGGGGAGTTGCAAGGGCATAGCCAGCATGTTTTTAGGTATGTTTTTAATGAGTTTTGAAGTGGGTGCATGATGGTACGGAGATGAATGTGGGTGGGAGGGAGTTCCATGATTTGGCTATGGCGCATGAGTATAGTGCTTCTCCAGCAGAGTTATTGGCTTTAGTGACCTGTAAGTGATTTTTGTTGCTGAATCTTGGTGGTCTGGTGGTGCAATAGGGTAGGAGTAGATTCTGGAGGGATGCGACTTTTAGTGGATGGTTTACTAGTTTGTGGGCGAGTGGGAGTTGATACCATTAAGCCAGCCCAGTTCAGCAAGTGAGAGACAGTGGTGACTACGGTAGGATGCCCGTGTGGCGAATTTGGCGATTTTGTTGAAGCAGGTCTCTAGCTTGTTTAGATTGGTATATATTTGTGAGGCATAAAGTAGGGTGGAGATGAGGTGGGAATTTGCTACTAAAGTCTTTGCTGCTTTGGTGAGAAGTTGCTTATTTCTGTATAACGCTCCTAGTTTTTTGTGGACTTTTTTTATGGTCATGGATATGTGAATGTCAAATTTTAGTTTGTCTATTTCCACTCCTAGCAGTTTGGTGTGTTCTTTTGGGTGTATATTGGTGCTTTTTTTGCTGTGATGTTAGAGAGTTGTTTTGAGTATGTTTGGTGGGTTGGAAGATGAGTAGTTTAGTTTTGTTTGGGTTGAGTATTAATTGGGTATCTGATAACCAAGTTTCAACAGAGGAAAAGTCTTCCTAAGTGACTTTTTGCAGTTTGGGTAGGGACTGGGCTGAGCAGATGATGATAGAGTCATCTGCGTATTGTATGAGTGCCATGTTTTGTGGCAGAGGCTAGATGATTGGTGAAAATAGAGAAGAGTAGGGGTCCAAGGAGGGAACCCCCTATAGAGACGGGTAGCTGGGGGAGATATCTCATTCTGCCATACAACAGATTGTTGGCGGTCTGACAGGTAACTCTGAAACCAGTTTGTGACTGAGAGAAGGATAGGTTATTGAGGACAGAGATTAGTTGTTTGTGTGGGACCATATCAAATGCTTTAGATAGGTCTAGGAAAGTAGCAGAGGAGAGAGAGCCATAGTTTTTATGCTGAAGGATAGTGTTAATAAAGGAGAGTAAGGCAGTGGTGGTGCTATGGTTTGGTCAGAAACTATGCTGAGTATTGGAAAGGAGGTTGTTAGTAAGGAGTTAGTCTGAGACCTGAGATGAATGCATCTCTAGTATTTTGGAGAGTGGAGAGAGAATAGCTATGGGCTGGTAACTGGTTAGCTCTGTGGAGGGGAATTATATGTGATACTTTCCATAGTGTGGGAATGTTACTTTCTGACATAGATCGGTTAAGATGCCTACTAGGTAGGCCAGAGCATGAGCTGTGATTTGTAGGTATTCACTTGGGAGTTTGTCTGCTGCTAATTTGGTGGGATTAAGTTTAGTTAAGAGTTTTTTATGTTGCAGGTAGGAACAGGAGAAAAAGAGAAGACGGTGGGGAGATTACTAGCTGAAGGTGTGGGTTGGAGGGGAGGGGGGCTGTGTTGTCTAGCTAGTGATAGTATGGTTTGTGTGAAGTGTGTGTTGAATGAGGTAGCATAGAGATCTCAGCACAGCTCCTCGTGGTGTCCAGCAGAGTTCCTAGAGCAGCAGAGAGCAAAAAAAAGCAACTTTCAAGATTATAAGTATTTTCTTTGCCGCATTTTTCGAAGCTGTTTGTGCTGTTCGACCACTGTTTCTTATTTTATAGCTATTACCTGTTTTCTGTTTTTTTCAAAGCCTGAATTACTGTTTGCACTTCTTAGGTTAATTTTGCTTAAAAGTTAAACTACAAGCTAACACACTCAAGTGTACTAGCTTTTGATAGCAATTAATCAAAAATCTAAGCATTTATTGTGTTTTTCTGTTTGCCTGTGAAAAAAACTTGAAAAAACCCAAAAAAAATCTTGTTTCCTACTTTCCTAGCTAGTTTGTTCCAGTTATCAAATTTTCCTGATCCCTGGGCTTTGTCTTGGTTCCTGTGCTTTTCCATTTCCTTGTTTGGTCGAAGGGAAGTTTCTTTGCTCACCAGTGGGAGTGGGGAGCACTGAGCTGCCTGTTTGTCCTCAGAGGAGTGGTTTCAGCCAGAAACTTGTAGTTCATTGGCCATTTTGGGTCATTTCCTGCTTTTTCCAGCCCCCTGCTATAAAGCGTGCTTTAGCCGATTTAGCGCGGAGTTGCCGCTAGAGCAGCATCGGGCAGCACCGGTTTAACAAGGTTAAACTATTTCTGGCTCCATAAAGTCTGCTCTTCATTTTTTCCCTTAGAACTACTCTATTAGTAATATAAACAGTATATCATTGATCTGAAAAGCGCAGCACTTGTTCCTTTAAGCTTTTTTTCTTCTAAAAAGCTCAGCACTTGTTCCTAAAGTATCTACTTGTCAGGTTAAGCACTTCTACTTTATACAAAGTACTTCACTAGCGAATAACCCCCCAGGAGTACCCACTTCCTTATTAAGTCCCCTCTAACTCAGTTACACCCCCAACTTCTCATTTCTTCTAGCATGTCGAAGGGCCATATGCTGGCGTCCTCTCCTGTCCAGTTGGTGAACCTGGGAATATTGAGGCAATGTTACAATTGCCTCATGTACACAGACAACCCTCTCCTCCTCCCACATAACACAAATACTTGCGAGAGATGCAACTATTTAGCCAAGCTGGAGGCTGAGCTCTCTCAACTCAGGACTGGCAAGACCAGACAGGAGGAGAAGGTAACCTCACACACCACACACCCAGTCTCACATAGAACTATCACAACAACAAATCAAACACATAAATGCTGGTCACACAAAGACATACTCGGAGGCTCTGATTAAAAAAAATCTACCTAAACAGCAGAGGCTCTCCAAAGCAGTCACCCAAGCAACTGCCACCTCATGACACAACGCAGGCAACACATAAACCACAAAATCAGTGTGCAAAGCAGTCACAGCCCTTAAGGCCAAATACAATGGCAAACATACTTGTCATAAGTGACTCCATAGTCAGACACACTGACATCCCACTCACCAGGCTGAACAAGGAGAGGGTCACAGTAAGCTGCCTATCCAGGCGCCAGAACCGCCACATAACACAAGCACTGGTCACTCCACAGTGAAGTACAAAGTATATGACACAGTCATTGTCCATGCTGGTGTGAATGACCTGAGACGTACCTCCCTGGTCTACATGAAAAGAGACATAGAGGAGCTCTGTAATTATGTAGCCCAGGCAGGTATGACCCTGACCCTGAGCAGTATCCTACCTTCACCAAGAATGATGCCACAATATAGAGACAAGATGATCAGCTTTAACAATTGGCTTAACTTCTGGTGCCATTCAAATGGGATCCAGTGTCTGCCTGGGATGACATGCTTGACCAGCCACGCTGCTTCGCAAGGGATGGCTTGCACCCGTCACCCCTGTGATTCCGGATATTGGCAAAGGCTCTTGCCACCCCCATAGTGCCTTTTTTTTAGGCAAGGCTCAAATTCAAAAACCGCCCTAGAAAACTTAAAATGAGGGAGGTAAACTAAGGGTACGCGTAACAATGCCAGAAGTCTTAATCTCAAAATGCACGCACTCTAGGTGACCCTCCTCAGTACATGGAGAACATACGATGTCTGTGCTGTGACTGAAAACCTGGTTCAAGGCTCCTGAGAGCACCCCGGCACTATCAGGTTTTACCTCATGTCATGCGCCCCTGGCCCCCCAAAACCCGGACCCCACACCACAAAAAGGAGGGGTGTATCCATATTCATCAAGCGATACCCACACCTCCATGTTGGTGGCAACAGCACGTACAGCATCGGAAACAATCCAGGTGTAATTAACCATAGGCAAAACTGCACTACAATTTGTAGCAGCTTTACTGAGGCCACCCTCTCAAAGTCAGGAAACCGCCACACAGCTTTCTGAAGACACTGGAGGGTATAAAGGTATCTCCTAATACCACTCATATTGGGTGACTTCTTAATTACCGAATATAGACTGGGAACATTACCTGGGCATGCCCAAACCTTCTAGCCCAAAGGTTCCTGGAGCTCATAAACTCCAAATGCTATGGAACTAACTAGTCACCGTTCCCACAAGAGGAGAAATATACTTGGATCTCACTCATCACAAACATGGGGACAAAATGCTCCACACCGGAAGTATATCCCTCATTGGTGAGATCAGATCACAAACTAATCTCACTGGAAATCCACATCCCGCCCCCACCCCAAACTAAAAAGACCACAGTGAAGAACTTCCTCAAAAGCCAACTTCACACTACTTAAGACTGAGTGTGTAGTATCCTTCTAGGCCCCTGAGCCAGTGGTAATTGATAACCTGACAACGCCAAGAGAATCCCTTACAAATGCATTCTACGAACACCTCCAAGGATGCATGGATCAGGCAATCCCAAATAAAACCAAGACTCTTTCCACAAAGGGCAAAAGCCCAGTCTGGTGGACCCCAGCTATAAACAG
>NW_025049775.1:0-14528 GCF_019279795.1 Protopterus annectens
GGGGTTCCTGTGTTTGGGAGGGTGGTCTGTAGCAGGCTATAAACTGGAAGGCAGTTTTACCCACAGTTAGTTGCACATGGATAGTCTCTTGATGCTTGCGGCTGTGCCACCAACCTGAGGTGTGGGTATTTTGACGAATATTGATACTCCCTCCTTTTGTGGTCTGGTCCAAGTTTTGGGCCAAAAAGATGGTATGAGGCAGCCTGGTAGTGCTGGGTGCTCAGGAGCCTTGAACTAGGTTTGTAAGCATTGCACAGATATCGATGTTCTCATGCTAAGGAGAGTTTTGAGCGTGGCATCTTGAGGTTTAGGACTTCTGGCATTGAGTAGCATTACCTTAGTTTCTTATCCCTTTGTGATACCTATGGAGGTGGTCGGTCTTTGAGCCTTGCCTAAAAAGGCACTATGAGGGTAGCAAGAGCCTTTGCCAATATCCTAAAGCCTAGAGGTGACAGGTGCAAGTCATTCCTAGCAAAGCATTGTGGCTTGTCGAGCATGTCATCCTAGGCTGACAGGCATTGATCCTTGAATGACACCACTTAAGCCAATTGTTGAAATTGGATCATCTTGTCTTCATATTGTGGCATCATTCTTGGTGAGGGTAAGATGCTACTCGCCGGGAAACATATCGCCTGGGCTACATGCTCAGAGAGCTCCTCTATGTCTCTTTTCATGTAGTCCAGGGAGGTAATGCCCCAGGTCATTCTACACCAGCAGCGGACAATGACCGGAGTCATATTTGTGGCTCACTTGTCTTCGAGCGATTCTGAGTGCTTGTGTTATGTGGTATGATCCTAGCTACCGACAGGCAGCTCACCGTGCACCTTCCTCCTTTGTTCAGCCTGAGAGCGGGACGCCAGTGTGCCTGACGATAGAGTCACCTTCATTCCAAGTGTATCAGGTGTGTTGTTTAGCCTTAAGGGCTGTGACTGTTCAAGCACACTGCTTTTGTGAGCCATGCGTGTTGCATGTGTTTTGTCAGTGGGGCAGTTGCTTGGGTGTCTGCTTTGGAGGTCTCTGCTGCTTTAGGCAGATTTTTATTTAGAGCCTCCGGGTATGTTTTTGTGTGTTTAGCGTGTGTTTGGTTTGTTTGTCGCAGTAGGTCTATGTGAGACTGGAATTGTAGTGGAGCGTGGCTCTTCCTCCTCCTGACTGGTTACGCAGTACTGGAGTTGGAGAGAGGTTTTAGCCCAGTTTGGCCATATATGGTTGCATCTCTCACGTGTAAGTTGGAATGTTGCTGGGAGTGAGGAGAGGTTGTCACTGTGTACATGAGGCAGTTGTAACATTGCCTCAAGATTCCCAGATTCACTGTTAGCTGGACCGGAGAGGAGATTGACAACTGACCTTTGGACATGCTAGTAATAGTATTAGGAATTCCTTTATAATTGAAAAAAAGGGCCAATGGGGAACAAGGCACTCAAGGGGAGTTTGTGAGGGCAAGAGAAGCTTTTAATTTTTAGAGCTGACTTATATAATTGTTTTAGTGAGCAAGGGCGTAGGTAACTTAAATGCAATGTGTTACAGGTAACTTAAATGCAAAATGATAAAACAGTAACTTTCTTTCAATATGTTAACAAGGAAATAAGTACAGTAAGCAATGCAGATTTCACTAGATCCGCACAGAAGTGCTAAAGGTCGCTTTAGGTGGAATTAACATTTCAGGAAATAAACAACAACAAGCATACAAATAATGCCAGATTCAGTGACCTGGATCTAGTCTATGCTACTCCAAACAAGGTACCAATTTCAGTAAGAAACAGTTAGCAGGCACTATAAGCCTCTAACCAGAAATTCCCTGCTCAGAAGGGCAGAGTCCAGCCTCTCCTCCCACAAGAGTGCAGACCGCAATCCTTCTTCACGTAAAATAACTGGCCTGAAGCCCAAGTGCTTAAACCAGAACTAATACACTTTTAGAATAACAGACACTGAGCTCTCAATCAGAAGTCTCAACTTAGAAGGATGGTTACCTGTCCTGCCACCACAGTGCAGGCCACAAACCTTCCTAATGTAAAACAACTGGTCTGAAGCCCAAGTGCTTAATCCAAAAGACCCATCTTGTGACGTAGGGATTTATACCTAGTTTAGTGAGTTTAGTTATAATTCCAGAATGGGGGATGGTATCAAAATCCTTGGCGAGATCAAGATAGACTGTGTGAACCACCTTACCTCATCTACGGCTTTGGTGACTGCCTCAAAGTTAGTCGATCAGGTTCAGAAGGCATGATCTGCTCACAAACCTGAACTGGAGGATCCAGAGTTTGGAGGCTAATGTCTTTGTTTATGAGTTCCATGATGGCACGCTCCATGGCCTTGCAGAACAGGTTTGTTGTGGCTAATAGGGTGATAGTTCCGGATCAGTGGTGGCCCCCTTTGTGGCGGGATAACTGTTGCTGTACACCATTCAGTGGCACAAAGCCTGATGTGAGGCTATGATTGAACATGGTGCTTAGGTGTGGGAAGCCAGTTCATATGCTGAAATTGTAAAATGCAGCATGGGATGCTGTCCAGTCCCATGGATGCTTTGTTTTGGCTTTAGAGAGTGCAGCTTTTACCTGCATAGTTGTGATTACAGGGACTCTGCATTTTCTTGTAGGGTAGATACATGGGCCCTTAAGGGTGAGGGGCACTGAACCCATCTGCCAGGTTGCTGGCAATATCAGTTGGTTCTGTAATTTTGGTGCTGTTGCTGTAACTCAGCAGATTCGGGATGTTGCTATTGAGACTTTGACATAGCTATAGAATGCTTTGTGGTTGTCTCAGAATCAGTGGTGATTTTGTTTTCATAGCTAGCTTTGGGAGGATCTTAGGCGATCTCAGCTTCTTACTGAGGCTGACAGCGAGCTTTTTCCACCCGCGGATTTTACCTCTTTGCAACAATTTCTTCCTTCGTTGTACAGTTTGTTTATGGCAGGGGACCACCCAAATTGGCCTTTTTGGAGGATAGCGTCTTGTTCTGTTTTGGGATAGCACGATCCATGCACTCATGTAAGTGCTTATAGAGTGCATTTGTGTAGGATCTGGCAGTCGAATTGTATTGTCCATCTGCATGGGTGTCATGAAGTTCACCACTTCGTCTTAAGAAGGCGAAGTTGGCTTTTGGAGAAATTTCTTACCATGGTTTCTTTAATGGGGTGAGGGATGGGATATAAAGGCATTGTTTATGGTCAGATCAAACCAATGAGGAGTTGACTTCAGGTATGGAATAATCGGACACCTCCGTGTTGGTAATGACAGGTCTAGATGTTGCTGCCCCTGGTGGGGTGTGGATACTGATCCAGGCATTGGAGCTTACAGGAATTCCAGAAAGCATTGTGTAAAGGAGTTGGTACATGAGTAGTTTTCCTGGAAGTTAATGGTGGGGTAGTTGAAATCGCCCATTATTAGGGTGTTTGGTTGAACCCTATTATTTTCCAGTACATCAAGAAAAGAGGCGGCATTCCGGGGCATTGTGGGAGGATCTGTATAAGCTACAATTTGGATTGCAGTTTTACCCAGAGTTAGTTGAACTTGGGATAACCTCGGATGCATTATGTTGAGCAACTAGCCTGGAGGTGTGATATCCCACGAATAAGTGGACACACCTCTGCCTTTGTGTCTAAGTCCAGGTTACAGGCCGAAAGGTGTGGTATGAGCAGCCTGGTAGTAGGGGTGCTCTCTGGAGCCTTGAACTATCTCTGTGTCACTGCACAGATATCGATGTTCTCCATTTTGGTGAGTGCCTGGTGAGTGCATTTTGAGATTTAGACTTCTAGCATTGAGTAGCATTACCCTCAGTTTTTGCTTGCCTGTTCCTGTTATGGTGGTGAATTCATTTGAACCTTGCATAAAAAAGGCACTAGGGGCAGCAAGAGCCTTAGCCACTATCCGGAATCCCAGGGGCGACAGGTACAGGCCATCTTGGCAAAAGCTTCATGGTCTGTCAGCCATGTCATCCCAAGCAGACAGATACTGATCCTTAGAATGACACCAGTTTATCCAATTGCTGAAGTCAATCATTTTGTCCTTTGTACTGCGATATAATTCTGGGTGATGACAGAATGCTACTCAGGGCTAGGATTACACCCACCTGGGCTACAAGATCGAGAGCTCTTCCATGTCTCTTTTCATGTAGTCCAGGGAGGTAAATCTCTGAAGCACCACACTAACATGGACAATGACAGAGTCATATTTGTACTCTGTTGTGGAGTGACCTGAGTGCGTACATGTGGCGGATCCTGGCACCCAACAGGCAGCCGACAGTAACCTTCTTGCAGCTGACAGTAACCTTTATAGTGTGTTGGATATGTTGTTTTGCCTTATTGGCTATGGTTGAGGGCACACTGAGTCTGTGGGCTATGTGTTATTTCACAGTTGGGGGTGGAAGTTGCTTTTTGTGCTTCTGCTTTATGGTCTCTGTTGTCACAGATTATTATTGAGAGCCTCTGTGAATGTTTTTGTGTTTCTATGTGTGGATTTTTGGTGGTAGGTTAGTGAAACTATGTGATAAGTGTGGTGTGTGGTGCAAGTGTTTACCTTCTCTTGAATGTCAAGTTCATTCTGGTTGGTGAGAGCTTTACCTCCAGTTTGGCTAGATAAGTGCATCTCTCACAGGTTGTAGTGTTGGGTGGTAGGGAGGAGAGGGTTGTCTGCGACATGAGGCAATTTCACATTGCCCCAAGATGCCCAGATTCATCAGACAGGAGAGAACACTGGAGCTGACCCTTGGATGCCTGAATAAACAATCTATTTTCCTCTCAGATAAGTGAGGAAAGTGGGAGGCTGTGCCGTTTTCTCACAAGTGAGTGCAAAACTGTTTTCCTCTAGGTAATGAGGGAAGGTTGGCGTTATAGTAATTAGTAGCTTATTTAGTGCTTACAACAAGTTCTGAAATGCGCTGAGCATGAATAAGCAACCAAGCAAACTAAGAATCTGTATCTGCACTAGACTAGTTACAAGGGCAAATGTGGCCAAACAGAAAGTTGTGGGAGATGGAAAAGACGCCCAGATGCCAGTAACTACAATTTATGGGCCAGAACCACTCCTTATGTGGTAGATCGCTATCGAGTGCCACCACTCCCACTGACAAGCTAGAAGGCTTTCTCCAACACAGAAAGGCTTGTGGGGGGCTCAGAATCTACATACAGTTCTGGATACAAAATCTGTATCTGGACCACACTAGTTATAGTTTTTTTTTTTTTTTTACAGAAAGTAGCTAAACACAGTAAAAACAATTAAATGGCGGCAAGCTAGCACACTTGAGTATGTAGCAATATTAGACCAAACACAGTTTAAAAAAAAATGCAATTAAATTAAAATGACTAAAAACAAGTGCAGAAGGAGTGTATTAGGTAGAATGGTAAAGAGATGGGACTGGGGGAGTGTCCCAGATCAAATCTGCAGAGGGCGGCAACTGCAAAGCCACCAACTTAAACAACAAACCAGAAATAAGGAGGGTGGTGAGACAAAAAACTTTCACTAGAGATCTGAAAACTATAATGTGAATTTAAAATAGCAGTGCGCAACTCTGAATAAAATCAGTCCAGCAACAATTTATACAATTTGAAGAACCAAAAATATACTTAGCTCCGTATATTTCCAGATAGTTTCAACAGTATTCTGTTGGACACAGGTTCCAGCAATGATATGGGTTAGGGTTACCACCTGTCTCACTTTTGTGAGGAAGGTCCTCTTGGGGAAAAAGTATTAAAAATGGCAATGTCCTGAGATTGTAGGACACATCATGTCCCATATTTTATGTAATAGTTGCACAAAATAGTTATTTCTGTATCTAAAAGACCTAAATGTTACAAGAAACAGAATACAACTAAACTGCTACAAGAATAAGCTTTATTTAGGCAAAAAGTAAAGTTCTATCCTTTGTACCGACCGTAAGTATGTGTTGGCCTGTAAAATCTGATGTGTGTCCCGAAATGTCCCATCATGGCCAAGTGATATTAACTGTGTTTTTCGCTAGTTGCTGTGCTCTTCATTGTTCGGGTCAGACTGATGGCTTGCTTTTATTTTATATATACGTATATATATATATATATATATATATATATATATATATATATATATATATATAGATATGGATTCATATTACAAGAACCAAAGTTCACTACTGAATTTGTAATAGGAAGCCTCACTTCTGGGAAAGTTCTACTTTTGCATATGTTTTCACTCAAAAATATCAGAGCACAGTGGAGGACATAAAAGATGTTTATGTCCTCCACTATGGTTCGATCTAGGGACATCGGAATATTAAAGGGATAGCCCTATGGCCATCCCCCACAGACCCGTGCCTCAACTCCTAAGGTCCGTGGAGTACTGCATGGAAGTTTAGCACAATACCCATTCATTGTATTGAACTCGTGAAGTGCACTGATTATGCACTTTCACTGCAGTAAGCATTCCATACAATTGTTTCACCAGTGAAATTTGATCTAGTGGCGAACCCATATATGTATATGTATAGACACAAGCACATACACACACACACACACACACATACACACATATATATATATATATATATATATATATATATATATATATATATATATATATATATATGCGGTATGCACGATTTGATTGGCTGGTAGATGGCCGATCAGAAAATGTTCAATTGCATGTCTGCGAGTTCTCATAAATGCACACACAAAATGCCCCCCCCCCCTTGTGACCCCTGGTAGCACTTGTTTAAGTGGTAGAGCGTCGGAATTGTTGAATTTGGTGTTTGCTGAATTCACTGTTCGCCATATAGGAGATCTGGACGCTGACAGGTCGGGTAACGGATCGACGAAGGTTGTGCGATGAAATGCATGTATTCCATATATATATATATATATATATATATATATATATATATATATATATATAGTGTCCAAGATTGTTGTGCCTTATACTCCATCATGCTACAGTCTTGCATTTAGTGTACACTCCCCTTAATCACACTTGGACTGTACTGTTCTGGGTACTTCAATTACAACTCATAATTTAACAGGATCTCACAAGTGTCTCATTTGCTGCACAGTTATCAAGCGGTAAAGGATGTTAACATTCAAAGAGAAAGACCCAGTCTCATAATAAATTATAGACTCAGTCATAAAATGATTGCAATGTGCCAATTATTTCAACACCTGATTATGCTGCTAAGAAACAGCCTATGCTTATCTAGGAAATGTACAACTTGTCTCCAGAATATTAAAACCAGCTTCAGCTACAGTATAAACATTAGAAATGATACACAAGTGAGGCAACAGGAATCTCAGATAATGAATTCCTTGCTGGGGTTTCACATGATGAACGCATCGAACTTAGTATACTAAGCTTGTGATTGGCAGTGGCTGCATTCCCAACTCTTTGTATGAGAAATCTGGACAAAGCCAGACACAATGGGGGACAAAAGGCCCAAAAATAGAGACACATTTTTAAATGCTCTTATAACTTAAAAGGTTGCTAAGAATAACAGGATTTGTATTAGGCATGCATTTTCTGAAGGATATGAAGTCTGAAAATCATATGGCATGTAATTATTTAGGGACTTTAATCCCTCAGATCATCCTAGTAATTTGCTAGAAAAATCAGATTTTATGAGGAACAGACCAAAAGGAGGAAGAAATTGCCAGTCTGTGAAAGTCTGAACGGTTGAGAGGTATGAGGCTGTCAAATTGTCCAAAATGTAGCAACAGTCATTTATTACTAGTGTATGACTATGAATCCTAACAAGTAGCCAGAAGTGATTTGTGTGCCATCAGCAATAGGAACAAAAGTACTAGTAGGCCAACAACACGTTGCAAGAAATGCCTTCCTGAACAAATTGAACAAATTGTCAAAATAATTGTCTACAGCCCGTAAAACAGAGAGTTCAAAGGTTTCATGATCAAAATGTTATTAAATATTTCAGGAATACAGCTATCAACCCAGCAATAAATGACACAGTTGAACATTTTGTAGAAATACACGCAAACAAATAATCCCCAACAGGGAGGTCCTTCAAACATGAAAAATATATAATTATCCGCTTGCTTGTCATTATGCAATATATAGAATTATAATACTATACCATCAAAACTATAAAATGTATTCCAGGTGGGACTTGATGATATATTTTACATAAGAAGTTTTCAAGTTTCTACCCTAGATCAGGAAGTACTGACCAGAGACTGTAAAAATGCCGGAATATAAAGTTAACCAATTGTTTGAAGTTTTGATACCATTAGTACCATGTTCATATGAGGAACAGTATCTTGATAAAGGTATATAAAACATATAGAAATGTTATCAGATCTGTTGGAAGCCAGTACATGGTGAAATGGAGGTATAAAAATAAAGGTGGAAATAAAAAGACAAAAAAATGAGAAATAAAGTGAGAATGTGCCACAAAAGTGATAGGATATGAAAAGAAAATGTGTGATAATATCCAACAATACAAATACTAAGAAGAATCCAAGAGGGAGGTGTGCACACCATTTATCTTAATCTGCAGCAGCAGCAGTAGTTACAACACAAGAAGAGGCATTGCTCAGCTTTAATTAACCCCAGAACTTTGGACTAGAAAAGGACAATTTCTAAAATGTGCATATGCTAAAACTACATTAAAAAATAATTTGCATATTGTCAGATAGGAAGCAGATTAATAAAGTTCACTACAAAGTGTACACTATGTGTACATGTAGTGTAAACTTTAGAGGAAAAGTCTGCACAAGCATTGTAGCAGGACTGTTCTATTTGTTTTTTTTAATTTATTTTACATTTGTTAAAACGAGAGTCTCAATTGATATATTCTATTTTGCGGAGGCCTGGGAGAAAAGCTCCACAGGAGTAAAAATCATAACAAGAGAAAGACGCATAACCAAAAAGGTTCATTAAACAATATATAGAGTACACAGTCTTTGCCCTTTTTCCATAGAAGTATAGTACATATAAGACAGTGAGTTAAAAGGTATTGCTAACATCTACAGGTTACATTTATTTATATACTATAGAGGTATAATAGCGTTATGGCAGGAAGGAAATGATAACTTATATACACTCATTTTACACATGAGAGACATAAGCATGTCCCTTTGTTTTTTTACAGTGTTCAGTGGACAAGCATACTGACTGCAGAATATAAAACCAGTAGATAAGCTGTTACTCTAGTTACAGAAACAGAGAGACATATGAGTAACTATCCAGGGTAACAAATATAACTACAGATTCAGGTATGTTTTGAGTAGTTTTTGAATTGAGTTGTGGAGTTATTTATTATGTGGCTGGAAGAGAGTCCTGATTTTAGAGATGTAGTGGCTATAAACAGATCTACCTGCCTCATTTTTTAAGTTTGTTAATTAAGGAGGTAAGGTACTTGATTCAAGCGATCTGGCAGTGGTGTGCTTATGAAGTTGTTGCAGGCTGGGGGTGTTGCCTGGATGATGTAGTACTTTCAGAGTGAGTGCTAGTTGGCTGACTTGCAGTGGTCAGTAAAGCTCTAGCCAGTTGAGTTTTTGAGGCTTTCCTGTGGTGGGTTTTAGAAGATGATCCCAGGCAAATCTGGCAATTTTATTGTAACAGCCATTCAGTTTGTTGAGTTCAATTTTCCGAGATTGCAAGCATGGGGAGACAAAGCAGTGTGATATGTGTCCTGGCTGTATTAACCTTAGAGACAGAAACTGTTTGTTGAGATAGAGTAGACACATTTTTTCTGTGGACTCTTTGTCTGGGAGATATGAATGTCAAATTTAAGGTTATTGTCAATTTCAGAGGCCCAGCAGTTTGGCGGACTGCTGTTATGGTGCTAAGGTGAAAGAGATTGAAAGTTAGATGAGGGATGAGACTCAGAGGGCTGAAGAGGAGTAATTTAGTTTTGCTAGATCCTATATTTCTGCCAAGGAAAAGTATTCTTGTGTTAGGGAGAGGAGGTGGTCAAGGGAGTTGGCTGCACAGATTATGGTGGTATCAACTGTAGCACACTACTGAGACTTTGGGTGGTGTGATGGTAGCGATTAGTAAATAGGGTGAAGAGTGGAGACCTGTGATGATTTTGAGTACCTTTAGGAGACAGGTAAGGGAGAGCTGATTTTGCCATTTTAAGGCTTGTTGCCCATCTAGATAGCTCTCAACCAAGAAATAGTAGAGATGCTAGATTTCATGTGGTTAGTGTATAAAGCAGTTTTCGCACACCATGTCATAGTTTTAGATAAGTTCAAGAGTAGTGATACTAGCAATCCATTGTTTCTGTATATTGACAGTATTAGGAATGTGGTAAGTGTGGTGGTGATGCTATGGAAGGGTCTGAAACCATGTTGCTGAGGGATAATTTGTTTTTTGAAGAGGTACTTCATCAGTTGCATGTAGACAACTTTTCTAAGAGATTTGATAGGGATAGTGGAGAAGCTATGGACCGATGATTACTGAGGTACCCCTTGCAGTGGTGTTATGCGAGATATTTTCCAAAGATGGGGGTACTTTTGCACTCAGAGATAGCAGATCTGTTTATTAATATGGAAACAGGTAGGCTATTGTTTTAGCTAGTTGCAGATATTCGAAGGGGCACATTATCGGGCAGTTGTAGAGGCCACGGCTTTTATAATTTTTGTATGATTTGCCAAACGGGTTTAAAGATGAAGATGGGAAAATCATATCGTTTTTGGTGAAGAGGGGTGTTTTTTGTTGGGATGGGTTGTTAGCCGTCGTTGGCTAGGTTTAGGATAGCGCTCGTGAAGAATCGGTTGTCGTGTGGGGATGTTGCCGCGACATACCACGGGGGTGGGAGATTACCTGGCCGCGTACAGGTTGACAGCAGCCCAGAACTTTGTAATAGTTAATATATTTATTCTGCATATTTTGGTAGTAGGAGATTTTGTCTATTTCAATAAGTTGGTTGACTTTGTTGGCTTTAATTGACAGTATGTTTGTTTGTCTATTTACTGCTTTATGATAGTTTGTCCATGCTGATCCTATATCTATAATGTTTTAGTATTTAAAGCAGCTGCTGCCATGTTTGTCTCTAACTCTTGTAGTTCTAGGAGGCATGATGGTTATATGTTAATGAAGGTAGTAACGAAGTATAGTACTGCTTCACTGCGCCCATGTTTTAGGTGAGTCCAGTTACAAGTTTAGGTCATTATTGAAGTGTTTTATTCTACATTCCCTGATGCCTTTGGGTCAGCGGGGAGTTTTGGTTTATTAGAAATGTGTCTAGTATCATGAGGGTGTCTGGCAGGCACCCATGGAGATATATGGAAGGATGAGCAATAGTATCCAGTCTATAGATTGATGTTTGTCTCTTGTCTGTTCCGTGGGGGAAGTCGTTGCTATCCGGCGAGGTTGATATGGAGACACGATTTAGACTGGAGCAAGCTGTTCCCAGCCGGGGCCATTAAGGTCGCCCAATAGTGCCTCAGAAGGTGTTGGTTATCCATTCTAGGAGTTTCTTGAGTTCGTGCTCTTGAATTCAGAAAGTCTACACATAGCTGATGTCTTGACTGGTTATTTTATTTTTTATTTTTATTTATTTATTCTTTGTTGACTAGGGCTAGTCCACCTAGACTAGGGCCCTTTTTGGGACCCAGATAGTATCACTTCTAGGGGAAACGGTCATGGCATTGATGAATCAACTTAATAGGTGTCATGGGATCTTTAGGTTCATCTGTGCTACCAGCAGCTCAAGCAGGTAGGACCTCGTTTTAATGTGTTATCTGCAATACAGATAAAGTTAATTGGCATTTACTGCTGCAAATGGTTTGCATTCATATTCAATGTAAATATGACTCGCAGTATCTGTGGCATCGTCGTCGTATGCTATGCACAACACATTTGGACACATTGTTGTGTCTCCTTTATTTACGAGACCAACATTAAGGCCTCAAAACAGATGGACAAAATGTTACCTACTGTATAATCCTTCTTTCTAGAGGGATGGATGTACCAGAGTTATGCATGCTGTCATCAGCTACATTCCAGGCATAAACTCCAAATGATATCCAGCTCAGTCAGCCATATATCCTATCACTGCATGATCCTTGCTAACTTTGCATCACTGATGCATAGTTTCAACATCACTTGTCTGTCAGCCAGCACCAGAGGGTGGTTGCCATTCAAATTGCTGTCATATGAGCCTGTCATTACCAATGTCCATGCCTCATAGTTAATTATGGATATCAGTCTATGACTGCAAATGATCAGATGAGATGAATACGTAGATGCATGTGCTAAACATACTAAAGGAGCCATGTTGCTCAAGTCTTGGCCCAGCACACTTCTACCCCACTGCAGGGACATCATTTGTAGTTATCTTCTGGGTGGTTCTGCATATTTGTTCACCACTGTAAATAGGATTGAAGCACCTTTCATAAAACCTGTTACATAGCTCACAGTGAATGCTGTATTGCTCAATATTGCTTTGCTCAGCTAATTTTGCGCATTGTTGTTGGGACAACTTGGGAGGGCAATGTGCGCCATACTGACAAGGCATGTCTGATATTTGTTGCATGCTGTACACCAAAAGCTTCAGTAACGAGAAAACAATGACTGGTAGTTCTAGCAGAACAGGCAATATAATCATAAAACAGCCCCCAACAGTCAGGCAAGCAAACATGTCCAATCAGCTCACAGCAATAAGAATCACAATGATCTAGTAAGCATTAAGTTCTATGAGATGAAAAAACATACATGGCTGCAATCATTCTTTATAATGAAACACCAACATTATCTGGCAACCAATATAAAGACTACAAGTGACCATATTGTGCAGAAAAATCATCTAATTTCTAGGTAAAAAAGACTATGCATCTAGTGCTATTCAATGAGCACCTGTCAAGAAAAGTTTTCGATCAGACAAACCGCACCATCCATGGTGCACAACAGTGACAGTACTTTTGATGACACTCATTCTAGCTGATTTGCAAAATAAAGCCCCATGTTCTTGTCAGTGTTTTCAGTTCCACATATGTTGAGAAGAAGTCACCTGTCTAATAGAATCAAACTGGGAACAAGAGTTATGTCAACCTTAGCAGAGCCATCCCCTGTCCAGATGGTGTATATAGAGAATGCAAACCCTTTCCTGACTTCTGGGAAGGGTATTTTGATGTCAACTAGTACTGACACCCATGAAGACCATTATAATGTCATAGCACAGACAGCCCTCTATGGGTTACACAACAATGGTTGATAATTCTGTGACATTGCTGCTGGTAACTGCTCAATTCATAGGTTGCATTTGGTTGGATTTATGATTCAACTTAGTTGATAGCACAAGCATGAAGCACTGCAGTTGCAACACTGCTGCAATAGGCAGTGTGATATAGGGAGATATTGCCAGCCCAGCTATCTGGAATTTTGTAAATAATTTTATGTCATTTGTGAGTATTGATATGATTTATACAGAATTGTTATGTTATGTACTGAGCTAAAATGTAACCACAGCATGCCCTGCTGACTTAGAGCAGAAAATAAGCTGAAATTAGATTGCTTTACAATTGTGCTATAAATGTTCTCTCTCAGTTTGTGTAGCAGACACAATATCTAGAGCTAGAAGTTTTTGTATTGTCTTGAAAGAGAAGTAATTACTAGGTTTAAAGCATAAAATGTGTTTTATTGTTTTACAACTTCCAAGATATGCAAACATCTGAGAGCTATGTTTTTTAACACAAATATGTTAAAGTCTATTAGTTTCTGTTTTAGCCTGGGAACTAAAGTCAGGTGACAAAAAGTGATGTCATCCAAGTTAAACTAGCAGTAATATTTGATATTAATTTAAGAACTCTCTCAGATAGAGACTGAACATTTTGTATTTCTATCTTGACCCAGCAAGAAATATCTACTCATCATCATCTGCACTTGCCTCATTGTAAGTAAGATTTAGGGCATAGTACCTCTCTTATATATAGATAGGAATATAGTAAATATTAGTTTAAATGTTTTCTGTAGTTATTTGAGACTGTCCTGCAATATTGTTTTTAAATATTTCCTGTGATTTTGAAATCTGAAGTTACTGTGTTGAGTTACTGAGTATTGTCTTTTACTTTTGCTATTTATTCTTACATTTATTTAAACCTATCTTTGTGGTTGATATTTGTGGGACATATTGCTTCCTCAGAGTAATTTCATGTATTTGGTGACACTGTGCAGGCCACTCCTAAATAGGGGCCCAGTCTTGGTAGGACTACCATTGGATTAATAGTAACATTACACAGCAAGACTAGACACCTTTGTAAGTACCTTTATAGTAGCTGGGATAAGTAGGGGTTGCTGGTGGAAACCGACTATTGTCTGGGCAGAAGTGGGCATAGCTATTAAACCCAGCCAGTTTTCCAGGTGCTTTGTATATAAATCAAATTCAAAGTGTGTGTGTGTGTGTGTGTGTGTGTGTGTGTGTGTGTGTGTGTGTGTGTGTGTGTGTGTATAAATTACATGGCAGGGAAATGAAGCACTGATTGGACAGAGTGGGTGCGAGGCCCTGGGGTTGGCTCTCGCTGAGATCTTTAACCCTGTAGCTGTGCCAGTGAAGATCACTAGGGATCTGGAGAAAGAGGGAGAAACCAGCCCCAGACTGACTGGTGGTC
>NW_025049776.1:0-14017 GCF_019279795.1 Protopterus annectens
CCAAAAACCTCCTCCCCAAACTGATGTGGAATCCATTAAAGGCCCTGTGCAGGTGCAAAATATGGGCCACACCTCAGAACCTGTTATACAGGCATTCCATGAACACTGCCAGGAATGCTTGGATTATGCAATCCAAATAAAACAAGACACAATGCCATAAAAGGCATCTGGCATGGTGGACTGCAGCCATTACCAAACCATGCAAGAGAATGAGGAAGCTACTACATGATAGAGCAAACATAAAAAGGGAAGTAATCACTGATCAGTAGTATGGCAATAAAATATGTCCACACATACAATCCACTAAGGCCAGCCACAACAAGTTGAATCTGTGAATCTTGAGGCAATGTTACACCTGCCCCAAGTACACAGACAACCCTCAACTCCCCCCAAGAAATACAAATATATGTGAGAGATGCAACCATTTATCCAAACTGGAGGCTGAGCTCCCTCAACTCAGTACTGTCAAAACTAGTCAGGAGGAGAAGGTAACCACACACACCACAAACCCAGTCCCACATAGACCTATCACAACTGCAAACCAAAGACATAAACACAGAAAAACATTCCCGGGGGCCCTAATTACAAACACACCACACCAACAGAGGCCTCCAAAGCAGACACCCAATCAAACAACCTCCAAACATAGCACATGCAACACATAGTACACAAAGCTGGTGTGCCAAACAGTCACAGGCCAGAAGGAGAAACAACATGCCTGATACAGTTGTAATAGGTGACTCCATAGTGAGACACACTGCTGTCCCGCTCACCAGACTGAACAAGGGAAAGGGTACAGTAAGCTGCCTGTAGGCTGTTACAATCACATAACACAAGTATGCAGGTCACCCCAAAGCAAGTAGAAATATGATGCAGTCATAGTCCATGCTGGTGTGAATGACCTGAGATGTACCTCCCCGGACTACATGAAAAGAGACATAGATGAGCTCTCGATTATGTAGTCCAGGCCGGTATGACACTGACCGTTTGCAGCATTCTACCCTCACCAAGAATGATGCCACAGTACAAACACAGAATGATCAGCTTTAACAAGTGGCACAATTACTGGTGTCATTCCAAGGGGATCCAATGTCTGTCTGCTTGGGATGTCATGCCTGACAAGCCACACTGCTGTTCCAGGGATGGCTTGCACCTGTTACCCGTGGGCGTCTGGATATTGGATAAGGCTTTTGCCACCTCCATAGAGCCTTTCGTAGGCAAGGCTGAAAAGACTAAACCACCACCCCAGAAAACATAAGTGGAAAGAAACATAAGGGTAATGCTGACCAATGCCAGACGTGTAAACCTCAATATGCATGCTCCCGAGGCCCTCCCCAGTATGGAGAACATCGATGTCTGTGCAGTGACAGAAACCTGCTGCAAGCCTCCTGACAGCACACCAGCACTACCAGGTTATACCACATGTCATGCGTTATGGCCCCAAAACCTGGACCAAAACATAAAAGGAGGTTGAGTATCCATATTCCGCACAGACACCCATACGTCCAGGTAACTGACAATGCACAAAGCATTGGAGTCCACCCATGTGCAACTAACCGTAGGCAAGACTGCTGTACAGTCTGTAGCATGCTACAGACCACACTCTCACACACAGAAACCCCACCCAGCCATCCTGAAGACACTGGACAGTATGAATGTCCCACCAAATACCAAACAAGGTACTCACAAATTACCACATAGGTGGTAAACCATTATGTATGGAAGGAGTAATCAGGGACCTAGGGACACAAGTGGACAGTAACCTGTTATGTGACACTCACATTGCCAATGTGGCTAGGAAGACTGTCTATATTGGACACCGTATCATGAAAGGATTCACATCTACGTCAACAGAGGTCATTGTGCCCCTATACTGTTCTCTTATCAGACCCATAATCTAGTACAATGCCTCATTTGGGATGTACCTTACCTGACACCTGCAGCAGTTAGAAAGACCTCAAAGGTACCTCACCAAGAGGATAAAGGGTCTCAAATATATGTCATATGCTGCCTGGCTGTAGACACCCCAGCTGAATGCAGTCACATACTGCCTACACAGAGGCATTGTATGCCTGTTGTACAAGGCCATGTCCAACACAGGAGTAATGGACATGCTCCACCCCAGAAAACTCAAAGCCATCGGAGCTGTGAGAGTGAGAGATGTCAACCTCAACACATAATGAAATAGGATGTGCTGGAGGGACAGATACATAACCCAGAGGCTCCCCACACCCTGGAACAGAATCCCACTCCATGTTAGGCAGAGCCCCTCACTGACACTCTTCAACAGGAATCTTGCCAAGTGGATGGATGATCGTAGATGTACACTGGGGGTCTTCACTGTGTCACGTCCAGACAGAGGCACAGTAAAGTAAATCATAAATGGCCATAATATTCACATAGCAAGGGGTGGCAAAAGCCACACACACTCTGGCTAGGCTTACAAATGCCCTAGGGTGGATAGCCTAGTATGAACCTATGAACCTATGAAGATACAAATTGTACAGGACACTAAGGATAATCCCAAGGCTTCCTTAGCTGATGGTAGCAACCTTGTTGGGAATTCACAGATATGCTCTGAATCACACAAATATTACAAACAACATACCAAACACACACACATATTGCCAACATACAACCTGACAGGTGCAGTGCAACCCCGAATGCAAAATATCTATCCCAGCAGACTGCTGGCCCCCTGACATTGCAGATGCTGAGGTAACAGCCAGCATCTACAAAGCAAAACACACAGCAGCAATGGTATGAGATGGTGTCCTGGGCTGAGTCCAACATGGACTCCAAGAAGAATGGAATGCCAAATCACACTACTGCTCAATGTCAGCCATACCACAGGATATGTACCCAAAGAGCAGTGTACAACAACAGTGGTCCTTCTCAACAAAGGTGTTGCCTGAATGGATACTGCAAACTACCACCCCAGAATCCTGAAAAGCTTGGTCTGCACAGCTATGGAAAGGATCAGCATGTACCAGACATAAAGATATTGGGGACCTACTGACACGGACCCTACCCAGTGTGGCTTTCTTAAGTGCAGATCCTGCCCCTAAACATGTTTGACTCATTTGAAACAGTCATTATGGTCATTGATGGGGGCAATGTGGGCCACACATGGACCTTGCAAATGCTTCCATACAATACCCTACATGTTCATTATAGATATGCTCACCAGCTTAAATATAAACCCCTATGTCAGTAGGGGGGTTGCAAACCAGACCAAGGACAGAACTGACATGGTCAGACATGCTGCAGCCATGTCAGACTACAAACCAGATATAACTGGCATCCCACAAGGCTTGGTCCTGGGACCTCCCTCGTTTGGTATATATGTCCCATAGGTACAGGCCAACATGGAAGGACTGTGTCTGAACATGTTTGCAGAGGACTACAAACTGCCCACCATATCTGACCCTCCAGCTGACACAAGCATCCCACAAAGGGCCACATAGAAACAGACAACTGGTGCCATAGCCATGTCACAAGCTAATTGCAGAAAAGTGTATAGTCAACCCCCGTGGATATACAGTAAGTGCCCACCAATTACCACATAGGTGTTAACCCATTAACTTAACATGTAATGAGAGACCTGGGGACACAAGGTGATAGATATCCTGCATTGGACAAACATGTGGCTGTAGTGTTTACAGAAACATACCATATACCCACCTAATCATGAAGGTTGTCAGATCTAGATAAGGGGAGGTCATTGTGGCTCTGCAGTCATCCTTCATCAGCGTTACAATTGACTACAATAGCCCCTGTGGGATGTACCTCAGCAGACACCTCCATCAACTGTAAAGTCCCCAACAGTACCTCACCAGGAGTATCAAAGAGCTTGAAAAGATGCCATGTGTTGCCTGATTAAACAAACTGCAGCTCCACACACTGCCATACTGCCCACCCAGAGGCAAGCTGTGCCTGATGTATAAAGCCATGTCCAAGATGGAATCAATGAACATTCTGCACCTTGTACAATCTGAATGGCAGTGAGCTATGCACATGAGAGACCTGAACCCCAGCACTGACATACATAGGACAAGCTGTACTGCATTATCCATAACACAGAAGCCACGCCCACTCATGAGTAAACTCCCAGTACAGGTTATCCATAGAGTCACTTATCGATTCTCCTCAAGAGGAATCTTGATGAGTGGATGGGAGATGGTAGGTTTACCCTGGGTATCACTGTTATGTCACAGGTAAAAGGGCACAGTATACTAACCATGACATATGTCATGGCAAACTCCACTTACAATGTGTGTCAAACGACAAACACACTCTCTCTCTAGCATTAGAAATGGCCTACGGCACATCGCTAGTGTTTCCCTATGTACACCTATGTTGTGGAATACACTACCAATGTTGGACAAGCCTGGTTTAAGTAGTTCATATCTGAACATAATGCAACATGGTCAGATGTGCACAACTGGCCCCTAACCAGGCTGTTGTGCTTACTATGGAAATGTAAAGCAGTGATAGGACTAAAGCCCAGGATACTGTCCACCACAGTGAAAGTACTGAACCAGTACACTATACGGTACTACAGTGTTAGGTCAGTATGAAAGGATGTTGACAACTGTATGCAAAGTATCCCATGCAAACCCTGCAGGCACAGTATAATCCCTGTTGTGTTCACACCAAAGCAGTTGGACAGTAACTACACAACATGACACACAACACACAACCATAAATGGGAGATATTGTTGAAGTTCACACTCATCCACAAATGTGGGGGGCTGCAGAGTTCAACATATGGAAAGCTCACACTGGGCATGCTCACACTTTGATAAATGAGACATATGTCAGACAACATGCCATGGGAAGGCTGAACTGGGCATGCTCACACACTTAGGCCAAATCTCAGTTTAGCAGTTGGCCACACATATCTGGTTTTTTAGGGTTTATTCCAGGAACCAACCACATTACAGCAATCTGCCCAGTGCACAGAGTTAAATGACTACAGAGACATACGTGATATAGTGGATCCCTCCCATATGCAAACATCTTCCACAGATATACAAGTTGTTCATACAAACAGGGAATGCTATGGCAATAAAGACCTGGAAACAGTCTATCAGCAGCAAATAATGTGCATCTGACAATTAAACATATGGGTGTAGAGGTCAACACTAGGCTGTTTGCCCTAGGGAATGACAGCTTAGCCAGAGTGTGCTTGGCATCTGCCTCCTCAGTACAGTAGGCTACTATGCCACTGTAAACTAGGTCACATAAGGCACCGTGTGAGGCTAGTGTGCTGTGCCTCTGTCAAGCAGGGACACAGTGGCAATCCCAGGGTTTGAATTTGCTAAGCCACATCCATATTGTTGGTGTGTGCTGGAAGAGGGTTGCTGAGGGCCTCTAACAGTAAGTGGGCTCAATAACAGACTGAGGGGGGCCTTATCTGCATTGTCGGGACAATTTCACTGTCAACACTGTGTCATATGATTATGAGGGATTGAAGTGTCATGGGTACTGTTCAGAGATGTCCTCCCTCTGTGGGTTTGCTCTGCAATGTATTAGCTCACTCTGTCTGTTGGCAGCTCATATATGGCTGGTGTACACCTGACAGGTGTCCTGTTGTGGAGCAGTCATGGGTATATTTGGGATAGCATGATCAATGCAAACCTTCCACATGCTCATAGAATGCAATTGTCAAGGATTATGCAGAGTGGCCTGTTACTCCCCAGCATGGGTCCTTTGAAGTCTTCCACCCCAGTCTTCACAAGTGTAAAGTCTGCTTTTGATAAATACAGTTTGTTTGCAGTGACAACCTTGCCTGGGGGTGGGGATGGGATATGGATGCCCAGGGAAAGGTGGGTATGGTCAGATATCAACAATGGTGGTCTACCTCTGGTGTGGAACAGTGAGTACCCATGTTGCAGATGGTCAGGTGCAATATGTATTCCCCCTTGTGGCTGTGGTGAGTGGTTCTGCCATAGCACATGGACTCACAAATTGTAGTGGCTGTAGGGTAATGTTGTAGAGGCCGGAGTAGTTCCCACATGCAATATGCCTGTACCTGACGTTAACAACTGGAATGGTGTATGTGAACACCTGCATATCTTGGCACTGTTCCCAGGGAAGCAAAGTGTGTGTCCTGGATGTGGGAGGGGTGGTCTGGACTGGTTGTGTTGTTTGTTACAGGTCCTGTGGTCACGAAGCATGGTATAGAACATAATCTGCCAGTGCGATGTGCATATCTGACCCTGAAGTAGGTGGCTGCAAATGCATATATATGCTATCCCCACCTGACAGGTAGTACTAGATGTACATACCTTGTAGAAATAATGATGTCAGCACCCTATAAATACTGCAGGTGCAAAAAATGCCCAGTAATTGATAGTCCCTCTGCTAATGTCCCCCTCAAGTGTCATAATATAGTTAGGTGGGGGTTTGAATCCTGCAAAGGCACAGTGTGTGTGGGGGTGGGGGGGTTTTTGTGTGTGCAAGTCTGTGTGAGGAAATGTCCCTTTTGGCAACTAGGAGAACACACTACAGGATGCACATTCCCTTTCTAAACACTGATGATGTCAGCACCCTATAAGTACAGCAGGAGGGAAACCTCCCATTTGCGAATAAGCTCTGTTTGCCCATCTCAAGTGTCATAACATAGTTATAGGGTTTGAATCCTGCAAATGCTCAGTGTGTGTTTCTTTTGAAAGAAATGTCCCTTTTGGCAACTGGGAAACACACTACAGGATGCACATTCCCTTTCTAAACACTGATGATGTCAGCACCCTATAAGTACAGCAGGAAAAAATCCCAGAAAGGAATAGCCTCTGCTAATGCATTTCTGTCAAAAATAGTTAGGTGGGGGTTTGAATCCTGCAAATGCCCTGTGTGTGGGGGGGTTAGTGTTTGCAAGTCTTTTGAAAGAAATGCCCCTTTTTAAAGGAGAACCCCAACAGGATGCACATTCCCTTTCTAAACACTGATGATGTCAGCACCCTATAAGTACAGCAGGAGAAGAAACCTCCCAGTAATGAATGGCTCGTTGTGCCCATCTCAGTGTCATAACATATTAGGTGGGGGTTTGAATCTGAAAATGCCCAGTGTGTGGGAGGAGGGTTAGTGTGGGGCAATGTATAAAAATGCCCCCAAACTAGGCCCCTACAGGATGCACTTTCCCCTTTCTAAACACTGATGATGTCAGCACCCTATAAGTACAGCAGGAGAAAAACCTCCCAAATGCAAATAGCTCTGCTAATGTCGTCAAAAATGTCATAAATATTTAGGTAGGGGTTTGAACCCCAAATGCTCAGTGTGTGAGGAGGGGGTTTTTGTGTGATCTTTTGAAAAAATGCCCCTTTTTGGCAACGGGAAACACACTACAGGATGAAATTTCCTTTGAAAACACTGATGATGTCAGCACCCTATAAGAAAACAGGAGAAAACCTCCCAGTAATGAAAATAGCTCTGCAAATGTGTCCATCTTGAGTGTCATGGGTTAGGTGGGGGTTTGAATCTGCAATGTGTGTGGAGGGGGGGGTGTATATATATGAAAATGTGGGGTTTTTGGGTCAAACACCAGTGTGCATTTCCCAATCTCTACACAGAGATGTTTCAGCACTCTAAATACAGCAAGGGGGCAAATCTGTAATGCAAATAGCATGTCTGTTCCTCTCACATGTCAGCACAGTTAGTTAGGGGAATTTGTGTGTTTTTTCACAGAATGCCCATGTGTGTGGGGATTCACAAAAAGCATGACCCCTTAAACCTTTGGGAATGGACAGATGATGTATGTGTATGATACACATATGTTTGACCTTCAATGTTTCCATGTCAAATGCCACATGTGAATCATGGTTTTTCATGGTAAAATTATGACTGTGGTCTTCTGTTGCTGCATGTGGTATGTGTATATACAGTGTGAGATGTAGATGGATCATCCTGCAGGGATACACATCTGGTCTGGCATATAGTCTACATGTTGTTGATGAACAGGTGCTGCATGTTTTCACCTGTTGTGGGAGTGGGAAAAGTTGTTCCATAGCAATGCAGTGACTACATGCTAGGAACCTTTCAGCTAGGGGGTTGTAGCTACAGTAATCATCAGCATTCATTTCAGCATTCCTGGTGAGGGGAATGCCAACCAAAGGGCGGTCATACTAGCCTGACATGCTCAGAGGTTATGGGCATAGGTATCCTGACAGACCTGTCTGCTTGTGTTATGTGGGGGACCATAGTGCCCCAGGCATATCACTGTGACCTTCACCTTGTCCAGCCTGGTGGGGGCCTCACTGAAGGACAATGTACCTAACACAAATGAGGTGTGTTGTCTAGCTACAGGGGCTGTTTTGGCACAGGATTTGTGTGCTATGTGTTATGTGCTGTGTTCTGGCATACTATGCCTTTTGCCAGCTGCAGGGTGTCTGGGGCAGGATGCTATTCTTAGGCTCCATGAATGGCCCAGTGTGTTCATGTTTGTATTGCTGACAGTGTAGGTCTACATCAGACTGGTATTGTAGTCACTGTAGTATTTCATGCCACCTGGCAGGTTATGCCAGTACTGGGTTCAGGTGCTTAGTCCCCAGTTTGGCTATGTGGTTGAATTTATACATTTTTGCGTCCATGTGTAGGGAAAAGGGGTTTACTGTGTACATGTAGCTGTGACATTGCCACATGCCCCCCATCTTCCACCACTGTCCCATAGCAGTGGCTGACAAGTGACCTTTGCACATGCTACCATAGTATTGGGGTTGCCATGGTGATTAACAACATAGGGCCAATGGGGGAAAAAACATAGGTTCATAGGTTCATAGGTTCATACTAGGCTATCTGCCCTGGGGATTTATAAACCTAGCCAGAATGTGTTTGGCTTTTTCCACCCATTGTAAATTTATCTTGCTATGTTTTTGGGGTTAGTATTTCCTCTGCAGTGACACAGAAGTGATACCAGGGTAATCCTACAATTTCCATCCACCTCAAGATTCCTCTTGAAAGAGTCAATGAGGACTCTGCCCAACCTGGACTGGGATTTTATTCCAGAGTGAAAGCCTCTGGGGTTTGAAACTGTCCCCCCCGCATGTCCCATTTTTTTCAGTGCTTAGATTCAAGTTTTCCATTTCTCGATGGGGTTTGGATATTCTGAGGTGCACATGCCCATTAATTCCGGTTGGACATGGCTTTATGTCAGGCCGATTACCTCTGAACAGGCTATGCCACTGGTCTGGGTTTTTTTAACCAGTCAGCATAATCTGTTTGAGCCCCTTTTATCCTCTTGGTGAGGCACTTTTGGGGTCTTTCCAGTTGCTGCAGGTGTCTGGGAAGGTACATCCCAACAGGGGGATTGTACTCAAATTTTGGGCCTGCTGGGGATGAGTAAAGACCTTTCCCCCCATGATCTGATGTGAATCCCTTCATGATGGGGTTGGCTATATAAAAAGTTTTTCTAACCAATTTGCCCTGGTTGTGAAATGAGAATTGCTTTAACTTGGGGGTCCAATTACTTCTTCTGTGAAAGGATTACCACCTATGTGGTACTTTGTGGGCATTGTTTTTCCAAAGGGTGACTATAAATTGGGCATTCAGCTTGAGGGCCCTGGCTTTGCACAAGTTTCTGATTCTGAGGCCCGGGGGATGCTTGTGTTGGCTGGGAGTCGATTATGGTGGCCAGCAGTCATCTGCTTTTGGGCAGCCACAGTCCTTCCGTGTTGGCCAGTCAGGCTTATGGGGGATAGTGTCCCGGATCCTTTAGGCACCACCTTTATGGGAGGGACCACTGTTGCTGTACCCCTCTTTGGCCCCTATCCTGTAGTAACGGGGTTGAACAGTAGTTTTTTGTTTGGGTGTAGCTCTTCTTGGGTTCATGTAGGACACAGCCCCATGTCTGGTCCCAGTGCTGTGCTGCTTTGGAGGCGGTCTTACCTGAGCATCTGAGATGTTGGGACAGCACAGTGCTATAAAAATTTTCCCTTTTTTGTGGAGGGGAAAAAGTTTGCTGAACCTGTCAGCTAGGATGTTGGCAATGTCTGTGGGTTTGGTGTTTCTTTTTACATTTTGGACTACCTCTGAGCATATTTGGGGAAATTTCCACCCAGGTTCCTAACATAACTAAAAAACCCTTTTGATTATTTAGTGTCCTGTGCAATTTCCTCTTGGGTGGCCTTAGACAATTTTTTGTGTGCTTGTAGTTTTTCTATTGATCAGTGATGCCTTCCCTGGGATTTTTCTGTATCATTTAGTAGCTTCCTCCTGTTTTATAGTTTGTTTATTGGGGTCCACCAGACAGGCGTCTTCCTTTGGAGGAGGGTCTTGGTTTATTGGGGTGCAAACCATGCATTCCTGAAGGTGTCCATAGAATGCATTTATAGAGCTGCAGTCTGGGCCTATGTTCCCAGGCCAATGAAGGTTTCCACCTGGGTTTGAGGGGTGTGAATTTGCAAGAAGTTGTTCACTGTGGTTTTCTGGGCAGGGGGTCGGGTGTGAATATCCAGTGAGATTGTTTATGGTCTGATCTTACCAGTGAGGATACACTTCTGGTCTGGAGCATAGAGTCCCCCTGTTGGTGATGATCAGGTCCCGTATGTTTCCCCTCTTGTGAGAGTGGTAACAAGTTGTTCCATAGCATTTGAGTTCATAAATTCTAGGAATCTTTGGGCTGGGGTGTTGGAGCTAGAGTCATGCTCCCAGTCTATGTTTGTGTAGTTGAAGTGCCCAATATAATGGTGTTTGGAAAACCTTCATATTTTCCACTGTTCTGGGAAGGCCGAGTGGGGTTCTTGGGTTTGGGAGGGTGGTCTGTAGCGGGCTATAACCTGGAAGGCAGTTTTATCCACTGTTAGTTGCACATGGATAGTCTGTGATGCTTGGTGTTTTGCCACCAACCTGGAGGTGTGGGTATCTTTGATGAATATCGATACTCTCCCTCCTTTGTGGTTGGTCCAAGTTTGGGGCTGAAAAGCATGGTATAGGTATAACCTGGTAGTGCTGGGTGCTCTCGGTAGCCCTGAACCAGGTATCTGTTACTGCACAGATATCGATGTTCTCCATGCTAAGGAGAGTTTGGTGTGTGCATCTTGAGGTTTAGATTTTGGGTTGAGTAGCATTACTCTTAGTTTCTTATCCCTTGTGATACCTATGGAGGTGGGTTTGTCTTTTGAGCCTTGCCTAACAAAGGCACTATGGGGTAGCAAGAGCCTTTGCCAATATCCAAAGCCCAGGGTGACAGGTCAAGCCGTCCCTATGAAGCAGGTGGTTCAACAGAGGGTGAGTATGTGAGGGTGTAGTGCCTGTGATTAGTTAGCAGTGGCATATATGACTGCTCACGTGGACAAATGCCAGGAAAGTCATATGCAATGTGTCACAGGCAATGTACATGTGAACTGGACAAACAGTGACGTTCTGTCAAGTGAGACATGGACATACATATAGTAAGCTATGCAGATGTCACTAGGAGTCCACAGAAGCTCTGTAACTCTGCATTGCAGGTGGGATCAGTATTCCAGGGTAACTGCAAGCAAACATGCATGCAAACAAAGCTACAGTAAGCAGGGCTGCATGTAGTCCATTGTACAACAAACAAGCTGTACCACTTCCAGTAGGTAACACTGCAAATATGCAGGCACTATGCACATGTACATGGAAATACACAGGTCAGATGGCTAGAGTCCAGTCTCAGTGCACACAAGTGTATAGACCATGTACCATCAGGATGTACAATAACTGGATGGAAACCCATGTGCTCATACCTGTAGTAATACACATGTCAAATAACAGACACTGAGCCTTCACACAGTGGTCCCATACTTAGTAGGATGTATGCTACCTGGCCTGCCACCACAGTATCCCTGACATGTATGGGGACTCTCCCTCCTGTGACAGTTAGTTTTGTGTGTTGGGGCTGTCTAGCATGGTATGAGATGTGAGCCTGCAGTGCTAGGGTGCTCCTTTGTGTCCTGTACCAGTCGTGTAGTACTGCACACATATCAACATCCTCAAACATCCACATTGCAGAGTCCAGTGTGGGCAACATGCCACTTAGTTTACATGTCCATCATTGCGTATTAATGCTTTCATTACCTTATCCCCTGTGCTACCTATGTATGTAGCCTTCTGTTGACATCCTTACCACCAGTATGCCAACATGTGCAGATGATACACTATGGTACTTACCATGGGTGTAGACAACAGTACATGACAATCATCACTGCATCAGGCATGCTGTGATATACCCACAATTATATCAGCACACAGTACTGTTAACAACATGATACTATTACTACACATCTATGTAGTCACCCTGTGCATCAGCAACATGTTAACCTGTACCTGCACTGATGTTACAGATTGCAGGGGGTGACTCAGTCTGATCATATGCACAGGGTGTGAACTTGGTATGCCTGGGTGAGCCACCGATACCACCAATTGTATGTATGTGTATGTGTGTTGGTGAGGACAGCGGTACAAGGTGGGGCAATGTTGTTGCAGTGTGTGCATGTATGCAGTAGCCCTAGGTGTTGTCAATTTGCATGTGTGTGTATGGATGCACACAGTTCCACCTCATGGCTGCCATATGCTGGTGTTTGTGGACAGCCACAGACTGTACCTGCCGGAGTCATACAGGTCAGTGTCTGGCCACCGGACCGCGGTACCTGTGCCTTGCAGGGGTGCTACAGACCATATCCGGTACCAACTCAGACTGGGTACTGTCATCAGAAGCAGGTGTTCATTGACTGGACACAGATCCCTGTCAGGCCTGGCCAGAGCCACTTGCATGTGGTCTCCTGGGGCAGTCTAATGACAGCACAGACCCAGTATTGCTGGGGCTGCTGCTGGCACTATGGGGGCGGCCGCGGCCCTGTTGTCATCTGCGACGACTGCCAGCTGCTGCTGTTGCTGGCATACACCCACATCGACGCCTCAACCATCCACCATTGCCCTGGCTCATGGACATGTAGTTGTGGAACCAGTCTAATATGTCCCCACAATGTCTGTCTATGACATCGGTGAAATTACGGATGGCAGCTGCAATGTCATGCATACTGTAAGTCATGGCTGTGCGACATGCTGTCAGCTCCCTCAGACCCTGCCTGGTGTACCGTTCCATACGTGACTGTACCTGCATGACAGCCCGAAACATAGCTGAGGTTGTAAGACCTCTGTGGGCAGTCTGACAGGGCAATGCACCGGATGCTCCCCGAGAACCCCCGGACATCTGTCTGTGTGGTACCATCTCAGGGCCATGCCCATGGCTGCTGTGTGGGGAACATGTGCCACAGATTCCACATTACCCTGGTCAATGCCCACTGTATGCTGTCCATCACCTACGGACATTGGTGACAAAGGGTGTATTGGCAGGATAACTGTGCGTATTGATGGAGTTGACAGCTGTGTACTGTCAATTGGCTGACCAATGACGGACCCCGGCATACCTTCCTGTGCTATTACACAGATGTCATCATTATCAGTACCCATGGCACCTGATTCAGGTTCCCTGCTGCATGACACCTGAGCAGCACCAGAACCTGTGGGGAAACAGGAAACACAGTTTACAATGTCTACACAATATTACCAGTGATGCACATCCACACAGGTCCACATGCAGCTCATCATGCACACACACAGGTGCACACATGCCCCATGCACAGGTGCACATGCACACATGCACACATGCACACTTGCACATGCACATGTGCACATGCACATGCACAGTGCCCCATGCACACATGCACATGCAGGTGCACAGCACACATGCACACATGCACACATGCCCTGTGCCACATGCCCCATGCACACTGCCCTGCACATGCCACATTTCACACAGTTGCCCCACTACTCAGTATGTGATATATCAACACACAGACACACCTGCATGCATACACAGAGCACTACTCAGTGAGCCTAATATTACTATTACTATCAAGACTATTAAAGGTATTGTTAATACACACTCACCAGCATGGATAGGCTGCATTGCTGTTACACGGAGGGACCTGCAGAAGTGGGAAAAAATGTCAGTGGGCACAACTGTGCCATTGTTACTGGAGTAATGATAAAA
>NW_025049777.1:0-14349 GCF_019279795.1 Protopterus annectens
TGGAGAAAAACAACTTTCCACAGGTATTTTTTCTCTATGCAGAAACATGCTTGAAATGCAATAAGAAAGCTAAAAACAATAAGCGGTCATACTGAAACTGGCAGTTAAGCCAGAACCAGGATTGCCCTACCCCTTTGTAGGGTGGATAGTACCCTACACACCTGCAGAGTTTCAGCCTCCTAGCTTTTTCCCTCTTGGAGAAAAACAACTTTCCATGGGTAATTTTTCTCTATGCAAAAACATGCTTGAAATGCATAGGAAAGCTAAAAACAATAAGCGGTCATACTGAAACTGGCAGTTAAGCCAGAACCAGGATTGCCCTACCTTTCTGTAGGGTGGATAGTACCCTACACACCTGCAGAGTTTCAGCCTCCTAGCTTTTTCCCTCTTGGAAAAACAACTTTCCAGGGTTATTTTTTCTCTATGCAGAAACATGCTTGAAATGCATAGGAAAAGCTAAAAACAATAAGCGGTCATACTGAAACTGGCAGTTAAGCCAGAACCAGGATTGCCCTACCCCTTTGTAGGGTGGATAGTACCCTACACACCTGCAGAGTTTCAGCCTCCTAGCTTTTTCCCTCTTGGAGAAAAACAACTTTCCAGGGTTATTTTTTCTCTATGCAGAAACATGCTTGAAATGCATAGGGAAAGCTAAAAACAATAAACGGTCATACTGAAACTGGCAGTTAAGCCAGAACCAGGATTGCCCTACCCCTTTGCAGGGTGGATTATACCCTACACACCTGCACAGTTTCAGCCTCCTAGCTTTTTCCCTCTTGGAGAAAAACAACTTTCCACAGGTTTTTTTTCTCTATGCAGAAACATGCTTGAAATGCATAGGGAAAGCTAAAAACAATAAACGGTCATACTGAAACTGGCAGTTAAGCCAGAACCAGGATTGCCCTACCCCTTTGTAGGGTGGATAATACCCTACACACCTGCAGAGTTTCAGCCTCCTAGCTTTTTCTCTCTTGGAAAAAAACAACTTTCCAGGGTTATTTTTTCTCTATGCAGAAACATGCTTGAAATGCATAGGAAAAGCTAAAAACAATAAGCGGTCATACTGAAACTGGCAGTTAAGCCAGAACCAGGATTGCCCTACCCCTTTGTAGGGTGGATAGTACCATACACACCTGCAGAGTTTCAGCCTCCTAGCTTTTTCCCTCTTGGAGAAAAACAACTTTCCACAGGTATTTTTTCTCTATGCAGAAACATGCTTGAAATGCAAAAAGAAAGCTAAAAACAATAAGCGGTCATACTGAAACTGGCCGTTAAGCCAGAACCAGGATTGCCCTACCCCTTTGCAGGGTGGATTATACCCTACACACCTGCACAGTTTCAGCCTCCTAGCTTTTTCCCTCTTGGAAAAACAACTTTCCAGGGAATTTTTCTCTATGCAAAAACATGCTTGAAATGCATAGGGAAAGCTAAAAACAATAAACGGTCATACTGAAACTGGCAGTTAAGTCAGAACCAGGATTGTCATACCTTTCTGTAGGGTGGATAGTACCCAAGACACCTGCAGAGTTTCAGCCTCCTAGCTTTTTCCCTCTTGGATTAAAACAACTTTCCAGGGTTATTTTTTCTCTGTGCAGAAACATGCTTGAAATGCATAGGAAAAGCTAAAAACAATAAACGGTCATACTGAAACTGGCTGTTAAGCCAGAACCAGGATTGCCCTACCCCTTTGTAGGGTGGATAGTAGCCTACACACCTGCAGAGTTTCAGCCTCCTAGCTTTTTCCCTCTTGGAGAAAAACAACTTTCCACAGGTATTTTTTTCTCTATGCAGAAACATGCTTGAAATGCATAAGAAAGCTAAAAACAATAAGCGGTCATACTGAAACTGGCAGTTAAGCCAGAACCAGGATTGCCCTACCCCTTTGTAGGGTGGATAGTACCCTACACACCTGCAGAGTTTCAGCCTCCTAGCTTTTTCCCTCTTGGGGAAAAACAACTTTCCAGGGTTATTATTTCTCTATGCAGAAACATGCTTGAAATGCATAGGGAAAGCTAAAAACAATAACCGGTCATACTGAAACTGGCAGTTAAGCCAGAACCAGGATTGCCCTACCCCTTTGTAGGGTGGATAGTACCCTACACACCTGCAGAGTTTCAGCCTCCTAGCTTTTTCCCTCTTGGAGAAAAACAACTTTCCAGGGTTATTTTTCTCTATGCAGAAACATGCTTGAAATGCATAGGGAAAGCTAAAAACAATAAGCGGTCATACTGAAACTGGCAGTTAAGCCAGAACCAGGATTGCCCTACCCCTTTGTAGGGTGGATAGTACCCTACACACCTGCAGAGTTTCAGCCTCCTAGCTTTTTCCCTCTTGGAGAAAAACAACTTTCCAGGGTTATTTTTTCTCTATGCAGAAACATGCTTGAAATGCATAGGGAAGCAAAAAACAATAAACGGTCATACTGAAACTGGCAGTTAAGCCAGAACCAGGATTGCCCTACCCCTTTGTAGGGTGGATAGTACCCTACACACCTGCAGAGTTTCAGCCTCCTAGCTTTTTCCCTCTTGGAGAAAAACAACTTTCCAGGGTTATTTAGTTCTCTATGCAGAAACATGCTTGAAATGCATAGGGAAAGCTAAAAACAATAAACGGTCATACTGAAACTGGCAGTTAAGCCAGAACCAGGATTGCCCTACCCCTTTGTAGGGTGGATAGTACCCTACACACCTGCAGAGTTTCAGCCTCCTAGCTTTTTCCCTCTTGGAGAAAAACAACTTTCCACAGGTATTTTTTCTCTATGCAGAAACATGCTTGAAATGCATAGGAAAGCTAAAAACAATAAGCGGTCATACTGAAACTGGCAGTTAAGCCAGAACCAGGATTGCCCTACCCCTTTGTAGGGTGGATAATACCCTACACACCTGCAGAGTTTCAGCCTCCTAGCTTTTTCCCTCTTGGAGAAAAACAACTTTCCAGGGTTATTTTTCTCTATGCAGAAACATGCTTGAAATGCATAGGGAAAGCTAAAAACAATAAGCGGTCATACTGAAACTGGCAGTTAAGCCAGAACCAGGATTGCCCTACCCCTTTGTAGGGTGGATAGTACCCTACACACCTGCAGAGTTTCAGCCTCCTAGCTTTTTCCCTCTTGGAGAAAAACAACTTTCCAGGGTTATTTTTCTCTATGCAGAAACATGCTTGAAATGCATAGGAAAAGCTAAAAACAATAAGCGGTCATACTGAAACTGGCAGTTAAGCCAGAACCAGGATTGCCCTACCCCTTTGTAGGGTGGATAGTACCCTACACACCTGCAGAGTTTCAGCCTCCTAGCTTTTTCCCTCTTGGAGAAAAACAACTTTCCACAGGTATTTTTTCTCTATGCAGAAACATGCTTGAAATGCATAAGAAAGCTAAAAACAATAAGCGGTCATACTGAAACTGGCAGTTAAGCCAGAACCAGGATTGCCCTACCCCTTTGTAGGGTGGATAGTACCCTACACACCTGCAGAGTTTCAGCCTCCTAGCTTTTTCCCTCTTGGAGAAAAACAACTTTCCAGGGTTATTTTTCTCTATGCAGAAACATGCTTGAAATGCATAGGAAAGCTAAAAACAATAAGCGGTCATACTGAAACTGGCAGTTAAGCCAGAACCAGGATTGCCCTACCCCTTTGTAGGGTGGATAGTACCCTACACACCTGCAGAGTTTCAGCCTCCTAGCTTTTTCCCTCTTGGAGAAAAACAACTTTCCACAGGTATTTTTTCTCTATGCAGAAACATGCTTGAAATGCATAGGGAAAGCTAAAAACAATAAGCGGTCATACTGAAACTGGCAGTTAAGCCAGAACCAGGATTGCCCTACCCCTTTGTAGGGTGGATAGTACCCTACACACCTGCAGAGTTTCAGCCTCCTAGCTTTTTCCCTCTTGGAGAAAAACAACTTTCCACAGGTATTTTTTTCTCTATGCAGAAACATGCTTGAAATGCAAAAAGAAAGCTAAAAACAATAAGCGGTCATACTGAAACTGGCAGTTAAGCCAGAACCAGGATTGCCCTACCCCTTTGTAGGGTGGATAGTACCCTACACACCTGCAGAGTTTCAGCCTCCTAGCTTTTTCCCTCTTGGAGAAAAACAACTTTCCAGGGTTATTTTTCTCTATGCAGAAACATGCTTGAAATGCATAGGGAAAGCTAAAAACAATAAACGGTCATACTGAAACTGGCAGTTAAGCCAGAACCAGGATTGCCCTACCCCTTTGTAGGGTGGATAGTACCCTACACACCTGCAGAGTTTCAGCCTCCTAGCTTTTTCCCTCTTGGAGAAAAACAACTTTCCAGGGTTATTTTTCTCTATGCAGAAACATGCTTGAAATGCATAGGGAAAGCTAAAAACAATAAGCGGTCATACTGAAACTGGCAGTTAAGCCAGAACCAGGATTGCCCTACCCCTTTGTAGGGTGGATAGTACCCTACACACCTGCAGAGTTTCAGCCTCCTAGCTTTTTCCCTCTTGGAGAAAAACAACTTTCCACAGGTATTTTTTCTCTATGCAGAAACATGCTTGAAATGCATAGTGTAAGCTAAAAACAATAAGCGGTCATACTGAAACTGGCAGTTAAGCCAGAACCAGGATTGCCCTACCCCTTTGTAGGGTGGATAGTACCCTACACACCTGCAGAGTTTCAGCCTCCTAGCTTTTTCCCTCTTGGAGAAAAACAACTTTCCAGGGTTATTTTTCTCTATGCAGAAACATGCTTGAAATGCATAGGAAAAGCTAAAAACAATAAGCGGTCATACTGAAACTGGCAGTTAAGCCAGAACCAGGATTGCCCTACCCCTTTGTAGGGTGGATAGTACCCTACACACCTGCAGAGTTTCAGCCTCCTAGCTTTTTCCCTCTTGGAGAAAAACAACTTTCCACAGGTATTTTTTCTCTATGCAGAAACATGCTTGAAATGCATAGGGAAAGCTAAAAACAATAAACGGTCATACTGAAACTGGCAGTTAAGCCAGAACCAGGATTGCCCTACCCCTTTGCAGGGTGGATTATACCCTACACACCTGCACAGTTTCAGCCTCCTAGCTTTTTCCCTCTTGGAGAAAAACAACTTTCCAGGGTTATTTTTCTCTATGCAGAAACATGCTTGAAATGCATAGGGAAAGCTAAAAGCAATAAGCGGTCATACTGAAACTGGCAGTTAAGCCAGAACCAGGATTGCCCTACCTTTCTGTAGGGTGGATAGTACCCTACACACCTGCAGAGTTTCAGCCTCCTAGCTTTTTCCCTCTTGGAGAAAAACAACTTTCCAGGGTTATTTTTCTCTATGCAGAAACATGCTTGAAATGCATAGGAAAAGCTAAAAACAATAAGCGGTCATACTGAAACTGGCAGTTAAGCCAGAACCAGGATTGCCCTACCCCTTTGTAGGGTGGATAGTACCCTACACACCTGCAGAGTTTCAGCCTCCTAGCTTTTTCCCTCTTGGAGAAAAACAACTTTCCACAGGTATTTTTTCTCTATGCAGAAACATGCTTGAAATGCATAGGAAAGCTAAAAACAATAAGCGGTCATACTGAAACTGGCAGTTAAGCCAGAACCAGGATTGCCCTACCCCTTTGTAGGGTGGATAGTACCCTACACACCTGCAGAGTTTCAGCCTCCTAGCTTTTTCCCTCTTGGAAAAACAACTTTCCAGGGTTATTTTTCTCTATGCAGAAACATGCTTGAAATGCATAGGAAAGCTAAAAACAATAAGCGGTCATACTGAAACTGGCAGTTAAGCCAGAACCAGGATTGCCCTACCCCTTTGTAGGGTGGATAGTACCCTACACACCTGCAGAGTTTCAGCCTCCTAGCTTTTTCCCTCTTGGAGAAAAACAACTTTCCACAGGTATTTTTTCTCTATGCAGAAACATGCTTGAAATGCATAGGGAAAGCTAAAAACAATAAGCGGTCATACTGAAACTGGCAGTTAAGCCAGAACCAGGATTGCCCTACCCCTTTGTAGGGTGGATAGTACCCTACACACCTGCAGAGTTTCAGCCTCCTAGCTTTTTCCCTCTTGGAGAAAAACAACTTTCCAGGGTTATTTTTCTCTATGCAGAAACATGCTTGAAATGCATAGGAAAGCTAAAAACAATAAGCGGTCATACTGAAACTGGCAGTTAAGCCAGAACCAGGATTGCCCTACCCCTTTGTAGGGTGGATAGTACCCTACACACCTGCAGAGTTTCAGCCTCCTAGCTTTTTCCCTCTTGGAGAAAAACAACTTTCCACAGGTATTTTTTCTCTATGCAGAAACATGCTTGAAATGCATAGGAAAGCTAAAAACAATAAACGGTCATACTGAAACTGGCAGTTAAGCCAGAACCAGGATTGCCCTACCCCTTTGTAGGGTGGATAGTACCCTACACACCTGCAGAGTTTCAGCCTCCTAGCTTTTTCCCTCTTGGAGAAAAACAACTTTCCAGGGATATTTTTTCTCTATGCAGAAACATGCTTGAAATGCATAGGGAAAGCTAAAAACAATAAACGGTCATACTGAAACTGGCAGTTAAGCCAGAACCAGGATTGCCCTACCCCTTTGTAGGGTGGATAGTACCCTACACACCTGCAGAGTTTCAGCCTCCTAGCTTTTTCCCTCTTGGAGAAAAACAACTTTCCAGGGTTATTTTTCTCTATGCAGAAACATGCTTGAAATGCATAGGAAAAGCTAAAAACAATAAGCGGTCATACTGAAACTGGCAGTTAAGCCAGAACCAGGATTGCCCTACCCCTTTGTAGGGTGGATAGTACCCTACACACCTGCAGAGTTTCAGCCTCCTAGCTTTTTCCCTCTTGGAAAGACAACTTTCCACAGGGTTTATATTTCTCTATGCAGGAACATGCTTGAAATGCATAGGCTAAGCTAAAAACAATAAGCGGTCATACTGAAACTGGCAGTTAAGCCAGAACCAGGATTGCCCTACCCCTTTGTAGGGTGGATAGTACCCTACACACCTGCAGAGTTTCAGCCTCCTAGCTTTTTCCCTCTTGGAGAAAAACAACTTTCCAGGTTATTTTTCTCTATGCAGAAACATGCTTGAAATGCATAGGAAAAGCTAAAAACAATAAACGGTCATACTGAAACTGGCAGTTAAGCCAGAACCAGGATTGCCCTACCCCTTTGTAGGGTGGATAGTACCCTACACACCTGCAGAGTTTCAGCCTCCTAGCTTTTTCCCTCTTGGAGAAAAACAACTTTCCAGGGTTATTTTTCTCTATGCAGAAACATGCTTGAAATGCATACGGAAAGCTAAAAACAATAAGCGGTCATACTGAAACTGGCAGTTAAGCCAGAACCAGGATTGCCCTACCCCTTTGTAGGGTGGATAGTACCCTACACACCTGCAGAGTTTCAGCCTCCTAGCTTTTTCCCTCTTGGAAAAACAACTTTCCAGGGAATTTTTCTCTATGCAGAAACATGCTTGAAATGCATAGGAAAGCTAAAAACAATAAGCGGTCATACTGAAACTGGCAGTTAAGCCAGAACCAGGATTGCCCTACCCCTTTGTAGGGTGGATAGTACCCTACACACCTGCAGAGTTTCAGCCTCCTAGCTTTTTCCCTCTTGGAGAAAAACAACTTTCCAGGGTTACTTTTTCTCTATGCAGAAACATGCTTGAAATGCAGACGAAAAGCTAAAAACAATAAACAATCATACTGAAACTGGCAGTTAAGCCAGAACCAGGATTGCCCTACCCCTTTGTAGGGTGGATAGTACCCTACACACCTGCAGAGTTTCAGCCTCCTAGCTTTTTCCCTCTTGGAGAAAAACAACTTTCCAGGGTTATTTTTCTCTATGCAGAAACATGCTTGAAATGCATAGGAAAGCTAAAAACAATAACCGGTCATACTGAAACTGGCAGTTAAGCCAGAACCAGGATTGCCCTACCCCTTTGTAGGGTGGATAGTACCCTACACACCTGCAGAGTTTCAGCCTCCTAGCTTTTTCCCTCTTGGAGAAAAACAACTTTCCAGGGTTATTTTCCTCTATGCAGAAACATGCTTGAAATGCATATGGAAAGCTAAAAACAATAAGCGGTCATACTGAAACTGGCAGTTAAGCCAGAACCAGGATTGCCCTACCCCTTTGTAGGGTGGATAGTACCCTACACACCTGCAGAGTTTCAGCCTCCTAGCTTTTTCCCTCTTGGAGAAAAACAACTTTCCAGGGTTACTTTTTCTCTATGCAGAAACATGCTTGAAATGCATAGGAAAGCTAAAAACAATAAGCGGTCATACTGAAACTGGCAGTTAAGCCAGAACCAGGATTGCCCTACCCCTTTGTAGGGTGGATAGTACCCTACACACCTGCAGAGTTTCAGCCTCCTAGCTTTTTCCCTCTTTGAGGAAAAACAACTTTCCACAGGTATTTTTTCTCTATGCAGAAACATGCTTGAAATGCATAGGAAAGCTAAAAACAATAAGCGGTCATACTGAAACTGGCAGTTAAGCCAGAACCAGGATTGCCCTACCCCTTTGTAGGGTGGATAGTACCCTACACACCTGCAGAGTTTCAGCCTCCTAGCTTTTTCCCTCTTGGAGAAAAACAACTTTCCACAGGTATTTTTTCTCTATGCAGAAACATGCTTGAAATGCATAGGAAAGCTAAAAACAATAAGCGGTCATACTGAAACTGGCAGTTAAGCCAGAACCAGGATTGCCCTACCCCTTTGTAGGGTGGATAGTACCCTACACACCTGCAGAGTTTCAGCCTCCTAGCTTTTTCCCTCTTGGAGAAAAACAACTTTCCAGGGTTATTTTTCTCTATGCAGAAACATGCTTGAAATGCATAGGAAAGCTAAAAACAATAAGCGGTCATACTGAAACTGGCAGTTAAGCCAGAACCAGGATTGCCCTACCCCTTTGTAGGGTGGATAGTACCCTACACACCTGCAGAGTTTCAGCCTCCTAGCTTTTTCCCTCTTGGAGAAAAACAACTTTCCACAGGTATTTTTTCTCTATGCAGAAACATGCTTGAAATGCATAGTGAAAGCTAAAAACAATAAACGGTCATACTGAAACTGGCAGTTAAGCCAGAACCAGGATTGCCCTACCCCTTTGTAGGGTGGATTGTACCCTACACACCTGCAGAGTTTCAGCCTCCTAGCTTTTTCCCTCTTGGAGAAAAACAACTTTCCAGGGTTATTTTTCTCTATGCAGAAACATGCTTGAAATGCATAGGAAAGCTAAAAACAATAAGCGGTCATACTGAAACTGGCAGTTAAGCCAGAACCAGGATTGCCCTACCCCTTTGTAGGGTGGATAGTACCCTACACACCTGCAGAGTTTCAGCCTCCTAGCTTTTTCCCTCTTGGAGAAAAACAACTTTCCACAGGTATTTTTTCTCTATGCAGAAACATGCTTGAAATGCATAGGAAAGCTAAAAACAATAAGCGGTCATACTGAAACTGGCAGTTAAGCCAGAACCAGGATTGCCCTACCCCTTTGTAGGGTGGATAGTACCCTACACACCTGCAGAGTTTCAGCCTCCTAGCTTTTTCCCTCTTGGAAAAACAACTTTCCAGGGTTATTTTTTCTCTATGCAGAAACATGCTTGAAATGCATACGGAAAGCTAAAAACAATAAGCGGTCATACTGAAACTGGCAGTTAAGCCAGAACCAGGATTGCCCTACCCCTTTGTAGGGTGGATAGTACCCTACACACCTGCAGAGTTTCAGCCTCCTAGCTTTTTCCCTCTTGGAGAAAAACAACTTTCCAGGGTTATTTTTCTCTATGCAGAAACATGCTTGAAATGCATAGGGAAAGCTAAAAACAATAAGCGGTCATACTGAAACTGGCAGTTAAGCCAGAACCAGGATTGCCCTACCCCTTTGTAGGGTGGATAGTACCCTACACACCTGCAGAGTTTCAGCCTCCTAGCTTTTTCCCTCTTGGAGAAAAACAACTTTCCAGGGTTATTTTTCTCTATGCAGAAACATGCTTGAAATGCATAGGGAAAGCTAAAAACAATAAGCGGTCATACTGAAACTGGCAGTTAAGCCAGAACCAGGATTGCCCTACCCCTTTGTAGGGTGGATAGTACCCTACACACCTGCAGAGTTTCAGCCTCCTAGCTTTTTCCCTCTTGGAGAAAAACAACTTTCCACAGGTATTTTTTCTCTATGCAGAAACATGCTTGAAATGCATAGGGAAAGCTAAAAACAATAAGCGGTCATACTGAAACTGGCAGTTAAGCCAGAACCAGGATTGCCCTACCCCTTTGTAGGGTGGATAGTACCCTACACACCTGCAGAGTTTCAGCCTCCTAGCTTTTTCCCTCTTGGAGAAAAACAACTTTCCAGGGTTATTTTTTCTCTATGCAGAAACATGCTTGAAATGCATAGGGAAAGCTAAAAACAATAAGCGGTCATACTGAAACTGGCAGTTAAGCCAGAACCAGGATTGCCCTACCCTTTGTAGGGTGGATAGTACCCTACACACCTGCAGAGTTTCAGCCTCCTAGCTTTTTCCCTCTTGGAGAAAAACAACTTTCCAGGGTTATTTTTTCTCTATGCAGAAACATGCTTGAAATGCATAGGAAAAGCTAAAAACAATAAGCGGTCATACTGAAACTGGCAGTTAAGCCAGAACCAGGATTGCCCTACCCCTTTGTAGGGTGGATAGTACCCTACACACCTGCAGAGTTTCAGCCTCCTAGCTTTTTCCCTCTTGGAGAAAAACAACTTTCCAGGGTTATTTTTTCTCTATGCAGAAACATGCTTGAAATGCATAGGGAAGCTAAAAACAATAAACGGTCATACTGAAACTGGCAGTTAAGCCAGAACCAGGATTGCCCTACCCTTTGTAGGGTGGATAGTACCCTACACACCTGCAGAGTTTCAGCCTCCTAGCTTTTTCCCTCTTGGAAAAACAACTTTCCACAGGTATTTTTTTCTCTATGCAGAAACATGCTTGAAATGCATAGGGAAAGCTAAAAACAATAAGCGGTCATACTGAAACTGGCAGTTAAGCCAGAACCAGGATTGCCCTACCCCTTTGTAGGGTGGATAGTACCCTACACACCTGCAGAGTTTCAGCCTCCTAGCTTTTTCCCTCTTGGAGAAAAACAACTTTCCAGGGTTATTTTTCTCTATGCAGAAACATGCTTGAAATGCATAGGAAAAGCTAAAAACAATAAGCGGTCATACTGAAACTGGCAGTTAAGCCAGAACCAGGATTGCCCTACCCCTTTGTAGGGTGGATAGTACCCTACACACCTGCAGAGTTTCAGCCTCCTAGCTTTTTCCCTCTTGGAAAAACAACTTTCCAGGGTTATTTTTCTCTATGCAGAAACATGCTTGAAATGCATAGGAAAGCTAAAAACAATAAGCGGTCATACTGAAACTGGCAGTTAAGCCAGAACCAGGATTGCCCTACCCCTTTGTAGGGTGGATAGTACCCTACACACCTGCAGAGTTTCAGCCTCCTAGCTTTTTCCCTCTTGGAAAAACAACTTTCCTAAGGAATTTTTCTCTATGCAGAAACATGCTTGAAATGCATAGGGAAAGCTAAAAACAATAAGCGGTCATACTGAAACTGGCAGTTAAGCCAGAACCAGGATTGCCCTACCCCTTTGTAGGGTGGATAGTACCCTACACACCTGCAGAGTTTCAGCCTCCTAGCTTTTTCCCTCTTGGAGAAAAACAACTTTCCAGGGTTATTTTTCTCTATGCAGAAACATGCTTGAAATGCATAGGAAAAGCTAAAAACAATAAGCGGTCATACTGAAACTGGCAGTTAAGCCAGAACCAGGATTGCCCTACCCCTTTGTAGGGTGGATAGTACCCTACACACCTGCAGAGTTTCAGCCTCCTAGCTTTTTCCCTCTTGGAAAAACAACTTTCCAGGGTTATTTTTCTCTATGCAGAAACATGCTTGAAATGCATAGGAAAGCTAAAAACAATAAGCGGTCATACTGAAACTGGCAGTTAAGCCAGAACCAGGATTGCCCTACCCCTTTGTAGGGTGGATAGTACCCTACACACCTGCAGAGTTTCAGCCTCCTAGCTTTTTCCCTCTTGGAGAAAAACAACTTTCCAGGGTTATTTTTTTCTATGCAGAAACATGCTTGAAATGCATAGGAAAAGCTAAAAACAATAAGCGGTCATACTGAAACTGGCAGTTAAGCCAGAACCAGGATTGCCCTACCCCTTTGTAGGGTGGATAGTACCCTACACACCTGCAGAGTTTCAGCCTCCTAGCTTTTTCCCTCTTGGAGAAAAACAACTTTCCAGGGTTATTTTTTCTCTATGCAGAAACATGCTTGAAATGCATAGGGAAGCTAAAAACAATAAGCGGTCATACTGAAACTGGCAGTTAAGCCAGAACCAGGATTGCCCTACCCCTTTGTAGGGTGGATAGTACCCTACACACCTGCAGAGTTTCAGCCTCCTAGCTTTTTCCCTCTTGGAGAAAAACAACTTTCCACAGGTATTTTTTCTCTATGCAGAAACATGCTTGAAATGCATAGGAAAGCTAAAAACAATAAGCGGTCATACTGAAACTGGCAGTTAAGCCAGAACCAGGATTGCCCTACCCCTTTGTAGGGTGGATAGTACCCTACACACCTGCAGAGTTTCAGCCTCCTAGCTTTTTCCCTCTTGGAGAAAAACAACTTTCCACAGGTATTTTTTCTCTATGCAGAAACATGCTTGAAATGCATAGGAAAGCTAAAAACAATAAGCGGTCATACTGAAACTGGCAGTTAAGCCAGAACCAGGATTGCCCTACCCCTTTGTAGGGTGGATAGTACCCTACACACCTGCAGAGTTTCAGCCTCCTAGCTTTTTCCCTCTTGGAGAAAAACAACTTTCCAGGGTTATTTTTCTCTATGCAGAAACATGCTTGAAATGCATAGGAAAAGCTAAAAACAATAAGCGGTCATACTGAAACTGGCAGTTAAGCCAGAACCAGGATTGCCCTACCCCTTTGTAGGGTGGATAGTACCCTACACACCTGCAGAGTTTCAGCCTCCTAGCTTTTTCCCTCTTGGAGAAAAACAACTTTCCACAGGTATTTTTTCTCTATGCAGAAACATGCTTGAAATGCATTAAGAAAGCTAAAAACAATAAGCGGTCATACTGAAACTGGCAGTTAAGCCAGAACCAGGATTGCCCTACCCCTTTGCAGGGTGGATTATACCCTACACACCTGCACAGTTTCAGCCTCCTAGCTTTTTCCCTCTTGGAGAAAAACAACTTTCCAGGGAATTTTTTCTCTATGCAAAAACATGCTTGAAATGCATAGGGAAAGCTAAAAACAATAAACAGTCATACTGAAATTGGCAGTTAAGTCAGAACAAGGATTGTGATACCCCTTTGTAGGGTGGATAGTACCCTACACACCTGCAGAGTTTCAGCCTCCTAGCTTTTTCCCTCTTGGAGAAAAACAACTTTCCAGGGTTATTTTTCTCTATGCAGAAACATGCTTGAAATGCATAGGAAAAGCTAAAAACAATAAACGGTCATACTGAAACTGGCAGTTAAGCCAGAACCAGGATTGCCCTACCCCTTTGTAGGGTGGATAGTACCCTACACACCTGCAGAGTTTCAGCCTCCTAGCTTTTTCCCTCTTGGAGAAAAACAACTTTCCACAGGTATTTTTTCTCTATGCAGAAACATGCTTGAAATGCAAAAAAAGCTAAAAACAATAAACGGTCATACTGAAACTGGCAGTTAAGCCAGAACCAGGATTGCCCTACCCCTTTGTAGGGTGGATAGTACCCTACACACCTGCAGAGTTTCAGCCTCCTAGCTTTTTCCCTCTTGGAGAAAAACAACTTTCCAGGGTTTTTATTTCTCTATGCAGAAACATGCTTGAAATGCATAGGGAAAGCTAAAAACAATAAGCGGTCATACTGAAACTGGCAGTTAAGCCAGAACCAGGATTGCCCTACCCCTTTGTAGGGTGGATAGTACCCTACACACCTGCAGAGTTTCAGCCTCCTAGCTTTTTCCCTCTTGGAGCCAAAACAACTTTCCAGGGTTATTATTTCTCTATGCAGAAACATGCTTGAAATGCATAGGAAAAGCTAAAAACAATAAGCGGTCATACTGAAACTGGCAGTTAAGCCAGAACCAGGATTGCCCTACCCCTTTGTAGGGTGGATAGTACCCTACACACCTGCAGAGTTTCAGCCTCCTAGCTTTTTCCCTCTTGGAGAAAAACAACTTTCCAGGGTTATTTTTTCTCTATGCAGAAACATGCTTGAAATGCATAGGAAAGCTAAAAACTATAAACGGTCATACTGAAACTGGCAGTTAAGCCAGAACCAGGATTGCCCTACCCCTTTGTAGGGTGGTTTGGGATTTTTAAAATTTACCCTTAAAAAAAACAAAAAAAACC
>NW_025049778.1:0-14342 GCF_019279795.1 Protopterus annectens
AACCCATGCACAGTTGCTGAGTACTAGTAAAATGTAAGTCATGCTGTGCTGTAACACTGCACCTATATGCCCATTTGCTGAGTAATAGTATAATGTAAGTCTTGCTGTGCAACAATATCAACGGCGTGCCGAGTTGCTGAGTAACAGTATAATGTAAGTCATGCTGTGCTGTAACACTGCACCTATGTGCCCAGTTACTGAGTACTAGTTTAATGTAAGTCATGCTGTGCTGTAACACTGCACCTATATGCCCAGTTGCTGAGTACTAGTATAATGTAAGTCATGCTTTGCTGTAACACTGCACCTATATGCCCAGTTGCTGAGTACTAGTATAATGTAAGTCATGCTGTGCTGTAACACTGCACCTATATGCCCAGTTGCTGAGTACTAGTATAATGTAAGTCATGCTGTGCTGTAACACTGCACCCATATGCCCAGTTGCTGAGTAAGTATAATGTAAGTCATGCTGTGCTGTAACACTGCACCTATATGCCCAGTTGCTGAGTACTAGTATAATGTAAGTCATGCTGTGCTGTAACACTGCACCTATATGCCCAGTTGCTGAGAACTAGTATAATGTAAGTCATGCTGTGCTGTAACACTGCACCTATATGCCCAGTTGCTGAGTACAAGTATAATGTAAGTCATGCTGTGCTGTAACACTGCACCTATATGCCCAGTTGCTGAGTACAAATATAAGTCATGCTGTGCTGTAACACTGAACCTATGTGCCCAGTTGCTGAGAAACAGTATAATGTAAGTCATGCTGTGCTGTAACACTGCACCTATATGCCCAGTTGCTGAGTACTAGTATAATGTAAGTCATGCTGTGCTGTAACACTGCACCTATATGCCCAGTTGCTGAGTACTAGTATAATGTAAGTCATGCTGTGCTGTAACACTGCACCTATATGCCCAGTTGCTGAGTACTAGTATAATGTAAGTCATGCTGTGCTGTAACACTGCACCTATATGCCCAGTTGCTGAGTACTAGTATAATGTAAGTCATGCTGTGCTGTAACACTGCACCTATATGCCCAGTTGCTGAGTACTAGTATAATGTAAGTCATGCTGTGCTGTAACACTGCACCCATATGCCCAGTTGCTGAGTACTAGTATAATGTAAGTCATGCTGTGCTGTAACACTGCACCTATATGCCCAGTTGCTGAGTACTAGTATAATGTAAGTCATGCTGTGCTGTAACACTGCACCTATATGCCCAGTTGCTGAGTACTAGTATAATGTAAGTCATGCTGTGCTGTAACACTGCACCTATATGCCCAGTTGCTGAGTACTAGTATAATGTAAGTCATGCTGTGCTGTAACACTGCACCTATATGCCCAGTTGCTGAGTACTAGTATAATGTAAGTCATGCTGTGCTGTAACACTGCACCTATATGCCCAGTTGCTGAGTACTAGTATAATGTAAGTCATGCTGTGCTGTAACACTGCACCCATATGCCCAGTTGCTGAGTACAAGTATAATGTAAGTCATGCTGTGCTGTAACACTGCACCTATGTGCCCAGTTGCTGAGTACTAGTATAATGTAAGTCATGCTGTGCTGTAACACTGCACCTATATGCCCAGTTGCTGAGTACTAGTATAATGTAAGTCATGCTGTGCTGTAACACTGCACCTATATGCCCAGTTGCTGAGTACTAGTATAATGTAAGTCATGCTGTGCTGTAACACTGCACCTATATGCCCAGTTGCTGAGTACTAGTATAATGTAAGTCATGCTGTGCTGTAACACTGCACCTATATGCCCAGTTGCTGAGTACTAGTATAATGTAAGTCATGCTGTGCTGTAACACTGCACCTATATGCCCAGTTGCTGAGTACTAGTATAATGTAAGTCATGCTGTGCTGTAACACTGCACCTATATGCCCAGTTGCTGAGTACTAGTATAATGTAAGTCATGCTGTGCTGTAACACTGCACCTATATGCCCAGTTGCTGAGTACTAGTATAATGTAAGTCATGCTGTGCTGTAACACTGCACCTATATGCCCAGTTGCTGAGTACTAGTATAATGTAAGTCATGCTGTGCTGTAACACTGCACCTATATGCCCAGTTGCTGAGTACTAATATAATGGAAGTCATGCTGTGCTGTAACCCTGCACCTATGTGCCCAGTTGCTGAGTACAAGTATAATATAAGTCATGCTGTGCTGTAACACTGAACCTATGTGCCCAGTTGCTGGGTACTAGTATAATGTAAGTCATGCTGTGCTGTAACACTGCACATATGTGCCCAGTTGCTGAGTACTAGTTTAATGTAAGTCATGCTGTGCTGTAACACTGCACCTATATGCCCAGTTGCTGAGTACTAGTATAATGTAAGTCATGCTGTGCTGTAAGACTGCACCTATATGCCCAGTTGCTGAGTACAAGTATAATGTAAGTAATGCTGTGCTGTAACACTGCACCTATATGAACAGCTGTTGAGTACTAGTTTATTGTAAGTCATGCTGTGCTGTAACACTGCACCTATATGCCCAGTTGCTGAGTACTAATATAATGTAAGTCATGCTGTGCTGTAACACTGCACCCATATGCCCAGTTGCTGAGTACTACTGTAATGTAAGTCATGCTGTGCTGTAACACTGCACCTATATGCCCAGTTGCTGAGTACTAGTATAATGTAAGTCATGCTGTGCTGTAACACTGCACCTATATGCCCAGCTGCTGAGTACTAGTATAATGTAAGTCATGCTGTACTCTAACACTGCACCTATATGCCCATTTGCTGAGTACAAGTATAATGTAAGTCATGCTGTGCTGTAACACTGCACGTATATGCCCAGTTGCAGAATACTAGTATAATGTAAGTCATGCTGTGCTGTAGCACTGCACCTATATGCCCAGTTGCTGAGTACTAGTATAATGTAAGTCATGCTGTACTGTAACACTGCATATATATGCCCAGTTGCTGAGTATGAGTATAATGTAAGTCATGCTGTGCTGTAACACTGCACCTATATGCCCAGTTGCTGAGTACAAGTATAATGTAAGTAATGCTGTGCTGTAACACTGCACCTATATGAACAGCTGTTGAGTACTAGTTTATTGTAAGTCATGCTGTGCTGTAACACTGCACCTATATGCCCAATTGCTGAGTACTAATATAATGTAAGTCATGCTGTGCTGTGCTGTAACACTGCACCCATTTGCCCAGTTGCTGAGTACTACTGTAATGTAAGTCATGCTGTGCTGTAACACTGCACATATATGCCCATTTGCTGAGGACAAGTATAATGTAAGTCACCTGTGCTGTTACACTGCACATATATGTACAGTTGCTGAGTACTAGTATAATGTAAGTCATGTTGTGCTGTAACTCAGCACCAATATGCCCAGTTACTGACTAACAGTATAAAGTAAGTCATGCTGTGCTGTAACACTGCACCTATATGCCCAGTTGCTGAGTACTAGTATAATGTAAGTCATGCTGTGCTGTAACACTGCACCTATATGCCCAGTTGCTTAATAAAAGTATAATGTAAGTCATGCTGTGCTATAACACTGCACCTGTATGCCCAGTTGCAGAATACTAGTATAATGTAAGTCATGCTGTGCTGTAACACTGCACCTATATGCCCAGGTGCTGAGTAACAGTATAATGCAAGTCATGCTGTGCTGTAACACTGCACCTATGAGCCCAGTTGCTGAGTACTAGTTTAATGTAAGTCATGCTGTGCTGTAACACTGCACCTATATGCCCATTTGCTGAGTACTAGTATAATGTAAGTCATGCTTTGCTGTAACACTGCACCTATATGCCCAGTTGCTGAGTACAAGTATAATGTAAGTCATGCTGTGCTGTAACACTGCACCTATACACCCAGTTGCTGAGTACTAGTATAATGTAAGTCATGCTGTGCTGTAACACTGCACCTATATGCCCAGTTGCTGAGTACTAGTATAATGTAAGTCATGCTGTGCTGTAACACTGCACCTATATGCCCAGTTGCTGAGTACAAGTATAATGTAAGTCATGCTGTGCTGTAACACTGCATGTATATGCCCAGTTGCTGAATACTAGTATAATGTAAGTCATGCTGTGCTGTAGCACTGCACCTATATGCCCAGTTGCTGAGTACTAGTATAATGTAAGTCATGCTGTACTGTAACACTGCATATATATGCCCAGTTGCTGAGTACTAATATGATGGAAGTCATGCTGTGCTGTAATCCTGCACCTATGTGCCCAGTTGCTGAGTACAAGTATAAGTCATGCTGTGCTGTAACACTGCACCTATGTGCCCAGTTGCTGAGTACAAGTATAAGTCATGCTGTGCTGTAACACTGAACCTATGTGCCCAGTTGCTGAGTACTACTATAAAGTAAGTCATGCTGTGCTGTAACACTGCACATATGTGCCCAGTTGGTGAGTAATAGTTTAATGTAAGTCGTGCTGTGCTGTAGCACTGCACCTATATGCTGTTGCTGAGTACTAGTATACTGTAAGTCATGCTGTGCTGTAAGACTGCACCTATATGCCCAGTTGCTGAGTACAAGTATAATGTAAGCCATGCTGTGCTGTAACACTGCACTTATATGAACAGATGTTGAGTACTAGTTTATTAAAAGCCATGCTGTGCTCTAACACTGCACCTATATGCCCAGTTGCTGAGTACTAGTATAATGTAAGTCATGCTGTGCTGTGCTGTTACAATCCACCCATATGCCAAGTTGCTCAGTACTACTGTAATGTAAGTCATGCTGTGCTATAACACTGCACATATATGCCCATTTGCTGAGTACAAGTATAATGTAAGTCATGCTGTGCTATAACACTGCACATATATGCCCATTTGCTGAGTACAAGTATAATGTAAGTCACCTTTGCTGATACACTGCACATATATGCCCAGTTGCTGAGTACTAGTATAATGTAAGTCATGCTGTGCTGTAACACTGCACCTATATGCCCAGTTGCTGAGTACTAGTATAATGTAAGTCATGCTGTGCTGTAACACTGCACCTATATGCCCAGTTGCTGAGAAACAGTAGAATGTAAGTCATGCTGTGCTGTAACACTGCACATATATGCCCATTTGCTGAGTACAAGTATAATGTAAGTCACCTGTGCTGTTACACTGCACATATATGCCCAGTTGCTGAGTACTAGTATAATGTAAGTCATGCTGTGCTGTAACTCAGCACCTATATGCCCAGTTGCTGAGTACAGGTATAATGTAAGTCATGCTGTGCTATAGCACTGCACCTATATGCCAAGTTGCTGATTAATAGTTTAATGTAAGTCATAATGTGCTGCAACACTGCACCTATATGCCCAGTTGCTGAGTACACGTATAATGTAAGTCAAGCTGTGCTGTAACACTGCACCTATATGCCGAGTTGCTGAGTACTAGTATAATGTAAATCTTGTTGTGCTGTAATACTGCACCTATATGCCCAGTTGCTGAGTACAAGTATAATGTAAGTAATTATGTGCTGTAACACTGCACACATATGCCCAGTTGCTGAGTACTAATATAATGTAAGTCATGCTGTGCTGTAACACTGCACCTATATGCCCAGTTGCTGAGTACTAATATAATGTAAGTCATGCTGTGCTGTAACACTGCACCTATATGCCCAGTTGTTAAATAACAGTATAATGTAAGTCATGCTGTGCTATAACACTGCACCTATGTGCCCAGTTGCTGAGTACTTGTTTAAATGTAAGTCATGCTGTGATGTAATGCTGCACCTATATGCCCAGTTACTGAGTACTAGTTTAATGTAAGTCATGCTGTGATGTAACACTGCACCTATATGCCCAATTGCTGAGTAGTAGTATTTTTTTTTTATTTATCATTTTCTTAACCGGGAAAGTCCGACTTGGCACAAAGCCAATTTTCAGCGGATGCCCAAAGAGAAAGGCTGCAGATGCATGTCTTTGTAATGTGGGAGGAAACTGAAGCACCCGGAGTAAACCCACACTTACGCAGGGAGGACATGCAGACTCCAGACAGAAGGCACCCCAGCCAAGAATCGAACTGGAGAACCTCTTGCTGTGAGGCGACAACGCTAACGCTGCACCACTGTGCTGTACAGTATAATTTAAGTCATGCTGTGCTGTAACACTGCACCTATATACCCAGTTGCTAAGTACTCATATAATTTAAGTCATGCTGTGCTGTGACACTGCATCTATAGGCCGAGTTGATGAGTACTAGTATAATGTCAGTCATGCTGTGCTCTAACACTGCAACTATATGCCCAGTTGCTGAGTACTAGTATAATGTAAGTCATGCTGTGCTGTAACACTGCACCTATATGCCCAGTTGCTGAGTACTAGTATAATGTAAGTCATGCTGTGCTGTAACACTGCACCTATATGCCCAGCTGCTGAGTACTAGTATAATGTAAGTCATGCTGTACTCTAACACTGCACCTATATGCCCATTTGCTGAGTACAAGTATAATGTAAGTCATGCTGTGCTGTAACACTGCACGTATATGCCCAGTTGCAGAATACTAGTATAATGTAAGTCATGCTGTGCTGTAGCACTGCACCTATATGCCCAGTTGCTGAGTACTAGTATAATGTAAGTCATGCTGTACTGTAACACTGCATATATATGCCCAGTTGCTGAGTATGAGTATAATGTAAGTCATGCTGTGCTGTAACACTGCACCTATATGCCCAGTTGCTGAGTACAAGTATAATGTAAGTAATGCTGTGCTGTAACACTGCACCTATATGAACAGCTGTTGAGTACTAGTTTATTGTAAGTCATGCTGTGCTGTAACACTGCACCTATATGCCCAGTTGCTGAGTACTAATATAATGTAAGTCTTGCTGTGCTGTGCTGTAACACTGCACCCATATGCCCAGTTGCTGAGTACTAGTGTAATGTAAGTCATGCTGTGCTGTAACACTGCACATATATGCCCATTTGCTGAGGACAAGTATAATGTAAGTCACCTGTGCTGTTACACTGCACATATATGTACAGTTGCTGAGTACTAGTATAATGTAAGTCATGCTGTGCTGTAACTCAGCACCAATATGCCCAGTTACTGAGTAACAGTATAATGTAAGTCATGCTGTGCTGTAACACTGCACCTATATGCCCAGTTGCTGAGTACTAGTATAATGTAAGTCATGCTGTGCTGTAACACTGCACCTATATGCCCAGTTGCTTAATAAAAGTATAATGTAAGTCATGCTGTGCTATAACACTGCACCTGTATGCCCAGTTGCAGAATACTAGTATAATGTAAGTCATGCTGTGCTGTAACACTGCACCTATATGCCCAGGTGCTGAGTAACAGTATAATGCAAGTCATGCTGTGCTGTAACACTGCACCTATGAGCCCAGTTGCTGAGTACTAGTTTAATGTAAGTCATGCTGTGCTGTAACACTGCACCTATATGCCCATTTGCTGAGTAATAGTATAATGTAAGTCTTGCTGTGCTGTAACCCTGCACCTATATGCCCAGTTGCTGAGTAAGAGTATAATGTAAGTCATGCTGTGCTGTAACACTGCACCTATATGCCCAGTTGCTGAGTAATAGTATAATGTAAGTCATGCTGTGCTGTAACACTGCACCTATATGCCCAGTTGCTGAGTACTAGTATAATGTAAGTCATGCTGTACTGTAACACTGCACCTATATGCCCAGTTGCTGAGTACAAGTATAATGTAAGTCATGCTGTGCTCTAACACTGCATGTATATGCCCAGTTGCAGAATACTAGTATAATGTAAGTCATGCTGTGCTGTAGCACTGCACCTATATGCCCAGTTGCTGAGTACTAGTATAATGTAAGTCATGCTGTACTGTAACACTGCATATATATGCCCAGTTGCTGAGTACTAATATGATGGAAGTCATGCTGTGCTGTAATCCTGCACTTATGTGCCCAGTTGCTGAGTACAAGTATCAGTTATGCTGTGCTATAACACTGCACCTATGTGCCCAGTTGCTGAGTACAAGTATAAGTCATGCTGTGCTGTAACACTGAACCTATGTGCCCAGTTGCTGAGTACTACTATAAAGTAAGTCATGCTGTGCTGTAACACTGCACATATGTGCCCAGTTGGTGAGTAATAGTTTAATGTAAGTCGTGCTGTGCTGTAGCACTGCACCTATATGCTGTTGCTGAGTACTAGTATACTGTAAGTCATGCTGTGCTGTAAGACTGCACCTATATGCCCAGTTGCTGAGTACAAGTATAATGTAAGCCATGCTGTGCTGTAACACTGCACTTATATGAACAGATGTTGAGTACTAGTTTATTAAAAGCCATGCTGTGCTGTAACACTACACCTATATGCCCAGTTGCTGAGTACTAGTATAATGTAAGTCATGCTGTGCTGTGCTGTTACAATCCACCCATATGCCAAGTTGCTCAGTACTACTGTAATGTAAGTCATGCTGTGCTGTAACACTGCACCTATATGCCCAGTTTCTGAGTACTAGTATAATGTAAGTCATGCTGTGCTATAACACTGCACATATATGCCCATTTGCTGAGTACAAGTATAATGTAAGTCACCTTTGCTGATACACTGCACATATATGCCCAGTTGCTGAGTACTAGTATAATGTAAGTCATGCTGTGCTGTAACTCAGCACCTATATGCCCAGTTGCTGAGTACTAGTATAATGTAAGTCATGCTGTGCTGTAACATTGCTCCTATATGCCCAGGCGCTGAGTAACAGTAGAATGTAAGTCATGCTGTGCTGTAACACTGCACATATATGTCCATTTGCTGAGTACAAGTATAATGTAAGTCACCTGTGCTGTTACACTGCACATATATGCCCAGTTGCTGACTACTAGTATAATGTAAGTCATGCTGTGCTGTAACTCAGCACCTATATGCCCAGTTGCTGAGTACAGGTATAATGTAAGTCATGCTGTGCTATAGCACTGCACCTATATGCCAAGTTGCTGAGTACTAGTTTAATGTAAGTCATGATGTGCTGCAACACTGCACCTATATGCCCAGTTGCTGAGTACACGTATAATGTAAGTCAAGCTGTGCTGTATCACTGTACCTATATGCCGAGTTGCTGAGTACTAGTATAATGTAAATCTTGTTGTGCTGTAATACTGCACCTATATGCCCAGTTGCTGAGTACAAGTATAATGTAAGTAATTATGTGCTGTAACACTGCACACATATGCCCAGTTGCTGAGTACTAATATAATGTAAGTCATGCTGTGCTGTAACACTGCACCTATATGCCCAGTTGCTGAGTACTAATATAATGTAAGTCCTGCTGTGCTGTAACACTGCACCTATATGCCCAGTTGTTAAATAAAAGTATAATGTAAGTCATGCTGTGCTATAACACTGCACCTATGTGCCCAGTTGCTGAGTAATAGTTTAAATGTAAGTGATGCTGTGATGTAAAGCTGCACCTATATGCCCAGTTACTGAGTACTAGTTTAATGTAAGTCATGCTGTGATGTAACACTGCACCTATATGCCCAATTGCTGTGTACTAGTATTTTTTTTTTATTTATCATTTTCTTAACCGGGAAAGTCCGACTTGGCACAAAGCCAATTTTCAGCGGATGCCGAAAGAGAAAGGCTGCAGATGCATGTCTTTGTAATGTGGGAGGAAACTGGAGCACCCGGAGTAAACCCACACTTATGCAGGGAGGACATGCAGACTCCAGACAAAAGGCACCCCAGCCAAGAATCAAACTGGAGAACGTCTTGCTGTGAGGCGACAATGCTAACGCTGCACCACTGTGCTGTACATTATAATTTAAGTCATGCTGTGCTGTAACACTGCACCTATATACCCAGTTGCTGAGTACTCGTATAATTTAAGTCATGCTGTGCTGTGACACTGCATCTATAGGCCGAGTTGATGAGTACTAGTGTAATGTCAGTCATGCTGTGCTCTAACACTGCACCTATATGCCCATTTGCTGAGTACTAGTATAATGTAAGTCATGCTGTGCTGTAACACTGCACCTATATGCCCAGTTGCTGAGTACAAGTATAATGTAAGTCATGCTGTGCTGTAACACTGCACCTATATGCCCATTTGCTGAGTACTAGTATAATGTAAGTCATGCTGTGCTGTAACACTGCACCTATACACCCAGTTGCTTAGTACTAGTATAATGTAAGTCATGCTGTGCTGTAACACTTCACCTAAATGCCCAGTTGCTGAGTACTAGTATAATGTAAGTCACGCTGTGCTGTAACACTGCATATTTATGCCCAGTTGCTGAGTATGAGTATAATGTAAGTCATGCTGTGCTGTAATACTGCACCTATATGCACAGTTGCTGAGTACTAGTAAAATGTAAGTCATGCTGTGCTGTAACACTGCACCTATATGCCCAGTTGCTGAGTACTTATATGATGGAAGTCATGCTGTGCTGTAACCCTGCACCTATGTGCCCAGTTTCTGAGTAAAAGTATAAGTCATGCTGTGCTGTAACACTGAACCTATGTGCCCAGTTGCTGAGTACTACTATAAAGTAAGTCATGCTGTGCTGTAACACTGCACATATGTGCCCAGTTGGTGAGTAATAGTTTAATGTAAGTCATGCTGTGCTGTAGCACTGCACCTATATGCTGTTGATGAGTACTAGTATAATGTAAGTCATGCTGTGCTGTAAGACTGCACCTATATGCCCAGTTGCTGAGTACAAATATAATGTAAGCCATGCTGTGCTGTAACACTGCACTTATATGAACAGTTTTTGAGTACTAGTTTATTAAAAGTCATGCTGTGCTGTAACACTGCACCTATATGCCCAGTTGCTGAGTACTAGTATAATGTAGTTCATGCTGTGCTGTGCTGTTACACTCCACCCATATGCCAAGTTGCTCAGTACTACTATAATGTAAGTCATGCTGTGCTGTAACACTGCACCTATATGCCCAGTTTCTGAGTACTAGTATAATGTAAGTCATGCTGTGCTGTAACACTGCACATGTATGCCCATTTGCTGAGTACAAGTATAATGTAAGTCACCTGTGCTGATACATTGCACATATATGCCCAGTTGCTGAGTACTAGTATAATGTAAGACATGCTGTGCTGTAACTCAGCACCTATATGCCCAGTTGCTGAGTACTAGTATAATGTAAGTCATGCTGTGCTGTAACACTGCACCTATATGCCCAGGTGCTGAGTAACAGTAGAATGTAAGTCATGCTGTGCTGTAACACTGCACATATATGCCCATTTGCTGAGTACAAGTATAATGTAAGTCACCTGTGCTGTTACACTGCACATATATGCCCAGTTGCTGACTACTAGTATAATGTAAGTCATGCTGTGCTGTAACTCAGCACCTATATGCCCAGTTGCTGAGTACAAGTATAATGTAAGTCATGCTGTGCTACAGCACTGCACCTATATGCCAAGTTGCTGAGTACTAGTTTAATGTAAGTCATGATGTGCTGCAACACTGCACCTATATGCCCAGTTGCTGAGTACTAGTATAATGTAAGTCATGCTGTGCTGTAACACTGCACCCATATGCCCAGTTGCTGAGTACACGTATAATGTAAGTCAAGCTGTGCTGTATCACTGCACCTATATGCCGAGTTGCTGAATACTAGTATAATGTAAATCTTGTTGTACTGTAATACTGCACCTATATGCCCAGTTGCTGAGTACAAGTATAATGTAAGTAATTATGTGCTGTAACACTGCACACATATGCCCATTTGCTGAGTAATAATATAATGTAAGTCATGCTGTGCTGTAACACTGCACCTATATGTCCAGTTGCTGCGTAACAATATAATGTAAGACATGCTGTGCTGTAACACTGCACCTATATGCCCAGTTGCTGAGTACTACTATAATGTAAGTCATGCTGTGCTGTAACACTGCACCTATATGCCCAGTTGTTAAATAACAGTATAATGTAAGTCATGCTGTGCTATAACACTGCACCTATGTGCCCAGTTGCTGAGTATTAGTTTAAATGTAAGTCATGCTGTGATGTAACGCTGCACCTATATGCCCAGTTACTGAGTACTAGTTTAATGTAAGTCATGCTGTGATGTAACACTGCACCTATATGCCCAATTGCTGAGTACTAGTATTTTTTTTTTATTTATCATTTTCTTAACCGGGAAAGTCCGACTTGGCACAAAGCCAATTTTCAGCGGATGCCGAAAGAGAAAGGCTGCAGAACTTCAGCTTGGCCAGCTAAGAACTTGGTTATATTTAAGTGGACGTATAAGAGAATTTAAGTACCTTTATCTGCTCTTTTTTTTTTTAAAAATACAGTATTTAATTTGAGTGTTGAAGGAATTTTTAACTGAAGTTATTCTGCTCTTCAGTAACTTGAACTGAAGCTAGTGTTGGCTGAATTTTGTTATTTGCTAGTAATTACAGGTGTGGGGTAGCCACATTCTTTGATTTCCTGTCCTTGCATATTTAAACTGGTGCATGTGAAATAATTCCTGCTTTAAAACTTCAGCTTGGCCAGCTAAGAACTTGGTTATATTCAACTGGACGTATAAGAGAATTTAAGTACCTTTATCTGCTCTTTTTTTTTTTAAAAATACAGTATTTAATTTGAGTGTTGAAGGAATTTTTAACTGAAGTTATTCTGCTCTTCAGTAACTTGAACTGAAGCTAGTGTTGGCTGAATTTTGTTATTTGCTAGTAATTACAGGTGTGGGGTAGCCACATTCTTTGATTTCCTGTCCTAGCATATTTAAACTGGTGCATGTGAAATAATTCCTGCTTTAAAACTTCAGCTTGGCCAGCTAAGAACTTGGTTATATTCAACTGGACGTATAAGAGAATTTAAGTACCTTTATCTGCTCTTTTTTTAAAAAAATACAGTATTTAATTTGAGTGTTGAAGGAATTTTTAACTGAAGTTATTCTGCTCTTCAGTAACTTGAACTGAAGCTAGTGTTGGCTGAATTTTGTTATTTGCTAGTAATTACAGGTGTGGGGGTAGCCACATTCTTTGATTTCCTGTCCTTGCATATTTAAACTGGTGCATGTGAAATAATTCCTGCTTTAAAACTTCAGCTTGGCCAGCTAAGAACTTGGTTATATTCAACTGGACGTATAAGAGAATTTAAGTACCTTTATCTGCTCTTTTTTTTTTTAAAAAAAATACAGTATTTAATTTGAGTGTTGAAGGAATTTTTAACTGAAGTTATTCTGCTCTTCAGTAACTTGAACTGAAGCTAGTGTTGGCTGAATTTTGTTATTTGCTAGTAATTACAGGTGTGGGGGTAGCCACATTCTTTGATTTCCTGTCCTTGCATATTTAAACTGGTGCATGTGAAATAATTCCTGCTTTAAAACGTCAGCTTGGCCAGCTAAGAACTTGGTTATATTCAACTGGACGTATAAGAGAATTTAAGTACCTTTATCTGCTCTTTTTTTAAAAATACAGTATTTAATTTGAGTGTTGAAGGAATTTTTAACTGAAGTTATTCTGCTCTTCAGTAACTTGAACTGAAGCTAGTGTTGGCTGAATTTTGTTATTTGCTAGTAATTACAGGTGTGGGGGTAGCCACATTCTTTGATTTCCTGTCCTAGCATATTTAAACTGGTGCATGTGAAATAATTCCTGCTTTAAAACTTCAGCTTGGCCAGCTAAGAACTTGGTTATATTCAACTGGACGTATAAGAGAATTTAAGTACCTTTATCTGCTCTTTTTTTAAAAATACAGTATTTAATTTGAGTGTTGAAGAAATTTTTAACTGAAGTTATTCTGCTCTTCACTAACTTGAACTGAAGCTAGTGTTGGCTGAATTTTGTTATTTGCTACTAATTACAGGTGTGGGGGTAGCCACATTCTTTGATTTCCTGTCCTTGCATATTTAAACTGGTGCATGTGAAATAATTCCTGCTTTAAAACTTCAGCTTGGCCAGCTAAGAACTTGGTTATATTCAACTGGACGTATAAGAGAATTTAAGTACCTTTATCTGCTCTTTTTTTTTTTTAAAAATACAGTATTTAATTTGAGTGTTGAAGGAATTTTTAACTGAAGTTATTCTGCTCTTCAGTTATTCCCACCCACCCGACCTGTTTTTGTTTTGGTGTTAATCTTAGTGGCATTGAAACTGCCTGCCCCTCAGCCTGCCTCTGGGCCCATCTCATTTGCTCACTCAACTGAGTGCAGTGAGATCATATTCTGATTTCAGGCACTCCTACTGTGTACAAAGAGAGCATCTGGGAAATAGAAAAAAAATTAAGCTTATTTCCTGCCTTTCTTGTTAAGTGGTACAGACTATTTGTAGGCTTCTGAGCCCCAAGCCCTTCTGTGTTTGAGGAAGCCTTCTAGCTTGTTTTTTTTCTTATAACTAGCCATTTTTCTAGTTTCCAGCACTCAAATCTGTTTCTTTGATCTCCC
>NW_025049779.1:0-14663 GCF_019279795.1 Protopterus annectens
AAAATATATTATTTTATCAAAGATTTGTCGACTTGCATTATTTTTTTATTATGGAGAAAAGGAACTGAAAAAGCAACTGAATTCTTTTTTGGAATACTTGAATAAAGAAGAAAGTACAAATTTCCCCTCTTAAATTTTAAGATGCAGTTTGCTAGAGATAAAATAGTGTTTCTGGATGTGATGTTAGAAAAAACCTTGAATTCTTTTGAAACAAGTATACACCACAAAGAAGTGCACTCAGGACGATATCTGAATTCTGCTAGTATGCATGCTCCCCATATATTTAGGAGCATAATAGGATCGCAACTGAGTAGAGTTAGTAAGTTAAACACTAATGACACAATGTTTAAAATGCAACTCGAAACTACCATACAAGAATTGCTTTCTAGTGGTTATAGTAATAGATTGGTTTTGGAATATAAAGAAAAGACCATAGCCCAGAGACCTGTTACATTAAAACCTATATATGCAGGAGGTACTACAAGTAATGAAGTGAGAGAATGTGGTAATAAGGTGAGATTCGTCACTTCTTTTAATTCTAATACGTATTTAATACAAAGAATAATAGAGAAGAACTGGCTTGTACTTATGGCATGTGACGAAGTAAGAAAAATATTAGATGTGAAACCATACTTCTGCTTTAGAAATATGAGAACAATTAAACAACGGTTATGCTATAAGGAATTCAACAGATTTATACCTAATAATAAAACTAAATTAGGGACGTTTAAATGTTACAACTGTACATGTTGTGGAGATATTTATGAAGGAACTAGCCATTGGTTTCGGAACATCCTTTTAACTAAGAGACTTTATTATTTTAATGTTAAAGCTACTTGTAATACTACTGCAGTAGTATATATGGCCACGTGCTCCAGGTGTTCATCATTCTATATAGGTAAAACTATTAGAAAACTGAAAAACCGAATAATTGAGCATAAATCTGAGATTAACAGGGCAGTTAGAACAAATTCCCTATATAAACACATAGCAGAGCATGGGGCAGAACACAAATTTGTGTTTCGAGTTATACATGTAGTTGATAAAACAGAGAGAGGTGGGGACATGAATAACAAGTTAGAGTTAAAGGAGTATGAATGGATAACCAGACTACAGGCAGATAAAATTCCAGGAATTAATGATGTTGTAACATTGAAACCTGTACTAAAATTTTGACAACAAAGCAAACTAAAATGAAATGTATATTGTATAAGTTTTTATAACTTTTGAATGTAATGGTCATATGACTGTTTGGCTGCAAGTCATGTGACATAGACCCATACTATATATTCATTGTGTTTTTAACATTGAAATGTATGCACTGAAGAAGGGTTTTTGACCTGAAAGCTTTGCCGTGTTTTATAAACAGTTTATCTTCCAGCATTTGTGTGATTTTGACCGTTATTTTTTACTTAGACAGAGATGTGGCAACACATGTTTCACATAATGTGCCTCAGATCACCATGTCTCTACAGAGATATGGCAGGAATCATATGGCTAGCTGAGGCCACAGTCACCTGTAAGTTCCCTCAGCATGCCAATATCTGATTGCAATGGCCATTTGGTGATGTACCTTTCCAAGCAGTACTGGCAATTGCACACAACAGTATGGCCCCTCACAAGGACAATTCATGTCTTCAGCATGTGTTCAGTGGGGATCATCTGCAATGAGTGTCATTGTCACCTGTGCATATAGACTACTCCGAGGTGATCTATGCCTTGCATACAAGGCAATGTGTGACCCTGCTGACTGCATATGCTGCCTATCTGTAGGAGGCATAGCACATGGATAACTCACTGTAAGGACATTAACCTAGTATTTGATGTTAGTACTACATGCATGTGGGAGAGATTTGTCTAGCAGACTTAAACACACCCTTGAAACAGAACCTTGTCTAATGGCACACAGAGTACTTCAGTGCACCTCAGCACATGCCATCTGTATGATTGGCTGAGCAACCGTCATCTCAACACAGGGCATCTGCCTGTGCCTGTCTTGGAGTGGGGTGATATGTGCTGATCCTGTAACTATGGGTATACATATGTCTGTGATTGTGAGGGCTGTATGGCCTTTATGCTAATGAAGTTCAAACATCCTATGGTTCCATAACATGATGTAAAATGCTCTAATAGACTCACACACAAACATGGCTACATTGAGGCTAGCACCACTTCCAATCGCTACATACAGGGCATGCGAAGGTACACACATAGTGCAAGTTGGCTGTATGTAGATGAGAACACTTACCTATGTAATGGTACACACACTACAGATCACAGGTGATGCCCGCAACACACCTCATGTGTGCTAGTACTATCAGTTCAGGACATATTATGCTTGATGACATCAGCAGGCCTTGTTGTGGAAAGTCCTTTCAGGGCCACCTCACACACTACAAATAAAATACTGCAAACCCTGCCTATTTCTAAATTATCATGGTCATCCTATTTATGTTATCTGAATATACACACACAGCAAGTAACCTGTAGTGAGATTAGAACCCCTACCTAACAAGTCCTAGACACTTTAGATCACAGTATATATCACACATGCCACAGCTTAAGTCTGATATTATACTGTCAGCTGCTAGTCTTAATGTGGATGACATCATCAGGCCTTGTAGAAGAAGGGAGTTTGGAATCCAGAAACAAGTTACAGGACAAAAAAGTGCATAACCATTGTAGGTGGATAGCCCATGAAGGCATGTCAGTTGTTCTGTAGGAGGATACACACACACACACACACACACACACACACACACACACACACACACACACACACACACACACACACACACACACAGCAAGAAGACTTAGGCAGATAGCCTACTACCTACCTATAAACCTATATTCCTGTCACAGAGACCCCCCTCCCCATGCTTTGGAACAAAATTCCAAATTACATCAGACAGAGCCTCTCACTAACACTCTTCAAGAGAAACCTTGATGAGTGGATGGGTAACAGAAAATACACACCTGGGATCACTTCATTGGCCCTGCTTGACAGAAGATCAGTTAATTAATCAATGGGGTGGCGAAAGCCGACACACTCTTGCTAGGCTTATAAATGCCCTCAGGCAGATAGCCTAGTACTTACCTATAAGATTAAAACCCCTAGCTATCTAGTCTTATTCATTATAGATCACAGTACTTACTGCATGCACCACAGGTTGAGTTTGTTGCATAACTAATTGCAGGCACAGTACTTGTGCATTACACAAACCAGGACTGTGTTGAACAGCATCTGTGGCCTGCAGAGTGATGTTTATTCATACTGTTATCTGCATCTAGTATCCCAGCAGTGGGATAACTGTTATTATTCTAGCTATGTGTGTACAGTTACCAGTATGTCCATATGTGGCTGCTTGCAGTTAGAGAGGCAAACTGGTGGGCAGGAATAATGTGCGCTGTCCATGTCTGCATTGACAACATTGTACATTACACTACCTGCTCACCTGCATCTCTCTACGTGATGACATCCAGCAGGCACAAGGTTCTGTAGGTATGTGGATTATGTACTGTTGTGCCCTTAGTTTGAATCCTTTGAGCAACAGTATGGCTATGTGTGATAGTGCAGATTTAGTCACAATATTAGGGTATGTAGGACAATACAGACATTCCCATACATATTTATGTAATTAACAGGATGTATATATAAATGTAGCTGTGTGTGTTTGTACGACAGTTAAAAAGTGAGCTAAGCATTTCTGAGGCTAGAAATGTCAGAAGAATAAACATAACTAATTATAATAAATTATATTAAATGTTAAAGAAAATCTATGTATCACTGTGATATATTTAGCTATATATATCAGTATATATCTATTTGACTCTACATCATGTTAGATATACTATGTATGTGAGAGAGATAGTGACAGGTGGATATGTATATGTATATGTCTTTATGTATAGACATATCTATACATTACAGGTCATTCTGATGATGGAGCAACAGAATTGTGCTCATTTTAGCTAAGTATTTAGGCATGCCCAGTGGGACTGTCAGTACTTGTAAAGTGACTCTAGGCCTCAGCTACCTGTACTGTGTGTCACAGACCATACCTCTCAACTGTCCAGAGTTTCACAGAATGTCCAGAGTTTTGGCTCATAATTTTGGTCTGTTCCTCATGAAATTTATGTTTTTCTGTCAAATCACTTGGATGAACTGAGGACTGAAGTCACCAAATAATGACATACATTTGAGTTTCTGACTTCAAATCCTTCAAAAAATGTCTGTTGAAACAGACCCTGTTATTCTAGCAACCTTTTATGTTTCTGAAAGCAGTATTTAAAATATGCTCCTATTTGTGGACCCTCATCCTCCATTTTGTTGGTCTTTGTCCAGATTTCTTGCACTAAGAGGTTGGGAGATATTTTACAGACATGGACATCTGTCCCTGTTTCTGCAGTACTCCACTCAAAATGTCCACTGCATTCCACAGCTGTCTGCTGTTCTTAGTATGTGCCTAAGGTTCATTATGTTACACTACACACAGAATGACAGTATGTGAAAACACCAAAATAATAATACTTTGCAAAAGATGTGAATACTTCCAGATTCGAACTATCAACACCATCACCCCTACTAACTTTCCTAGTTCACTGAGCTACACAGGCTCCCAGACAGATGAAAGCCATTCGTCGCACATTCAACAGCATAAATATGTACATTGTTTTTTCTGCTTTACGTGGGACATACAATGTGTGTTATAGTACTGTGTTACAGACCTGAGATTGCCTGGTCTGCTGATATACCATTGTTGACTTACTGTTAAAGCAGTTATATGGCAACACTGCTGTGTTGGTGGTGGGGGCACAACAGCACATGATCTGCTCGGATAGACAGTAGTCCAAATATCATGTGACCATACTGTTTAACATCTCCCTTGACTGATGTAGGGAATATTCCAACCATGAGGCCTAATGATTATTAGGGTACACACACTATTGGACTGGGTATCTGTTGTCCCATGTGGATGTTACGGCTGTCCAAATAGCCTACTATATTTCCTTGCATAAATGCAGCAGATCCATGCATATGATACCGTATTATATTAATCCTGACAAGTAGTGCGTAGGTTAGAGAATTACCTTGCGAATGCAACAGTTGACAGAACTGTAGTTCAGGGCAGACTCTGTATGATGCAAGCAGTACACAGCCAATACAAGGATAGGTACATGTTGTGTGGGTTACCTGGCATCAACAATTTTACTATATGTATATGAGTAGGAGTAAGGTGTCAGTCCCTAGGACCCTAGCTTGAGGGTGAATGTGCTATGCATTGTCTCTTAGCCAAAGCCAGGGTGTACTGGGCATGCCTACATTTGCCTACTAGGACATCATCAAGGGGTGCCTTCTCCGAGTCATGTGAGTGTGGCTGCAGAAACCTAGGCACTGGTTGGGGGCTGTATACCCCTTCCCTTTGCTGATTCTGCTGCAGCTGTTTCTATAGGATTATATTGTGTAGCACTGCACATACTGTGAATATCTGTGCACATGCACCTGGAGTATACAGCAGGGCTCCACCAGATATATTGAGGCACCGGAGCCATGACTTCAGAAGCCCAAACTCATGCTTTGTGATGTTCCTAGTTTGTGTGTGTGCCTCATTATGGCATTCTTCTGTGGGTGTGTGTGCATTTATGATGGGTGTCATCATCCATGGTTACAGTTCATAGCCAGCATCCCCAAGTAAATGGCCGTGTTGGTGTTGCCTCACTTAGTGGCAACTTCTGGACTTTGTTGAGGACATGCTGGAGCAGGTCATAGACAGTACATTCACCAAACTGAAGCTTCTCTTCAGCATATTCAAGACACACTGTCCCAGTTGGTGCAAACCAGCACACCAACACAGGACCCTACCCCATCAACATTGAGGTCCTACACTGCAACAGCATCTGGCAGTGGAAATGTTTGAGGCTCTACTGCCTCTACAAACTGGAGAGTCTTGTTGGAATCACTCCTTCTCACTCCTTCTTCCCTTATCTTTTATTCTACACCTGTTACCTATTTCCAAAGACACTACCTTCTTATATAAAAAAAAAATTATGAAAAATAGGGGGATCTATCTCCTGCCAAAAACAATGTCCCTCCTCTCCCACCTTCACCAGCATAATCCTCTCAAAGTGTTCCTACTATGTATCCTGCTTTGTTGCATCTCCCCTTTTTCAATATTTCCTAACTACCCCTTTCCATTCTTTAAACAAAGCAACAGGGTGTCCACATAAGGATACCCCTAAATAAAACATTTGAACCCCCCTTTTTTAATACTAATAACAAAAGCTGTACATATTGTCACACTCCTTAAGTCATTCAAATGTGACTGCACATAGCTGGGTCCACCTGCAGTATTTGAATACAAACAAAGTAATAAGAAGTCTATGGCTTTCCTGCAGAACTTCATAGGTTCATAGGTGTGTACTAGGCTAATGGCTCTGGGGCCTTTACAAGCCTAGCCATAGGATTACCCTGGCATAGTGCCACTTGACCTTAGTTACCAGGGCCTCTGTCGAGTAGAGCCACTGGTGTTATCCCTGGGGTGACTTTTCTGTTTCCCATCCACTCATCAAGATTTCTCTTGAAGAGGGTCAGCGAGGCTCTACTTGACATGTATGGGAAGTCTGTTCCACAGCATGGGCAGTCTCTGGGTTATGAACCTGTCCCTCCTGCATGTTCTGTTAATTGTGGTAATGAGGTTGAGGTCTCTGGAGTGTGTGGTGCGGAGCAATTGGGATTTCTTTAGATGTAGCATTTCTAACAGAGCTGGGTCAGACATGGCTTTGTAAGTCAAGCAGAGATCACCTCTAAGTAGGTGACATGAGACAGAGAATAGTTGGAGTTTTTTGAGTCTGTCCATATAGGACAAGTGTTTAAGGCCTAGGATCCTCTTTGTGAGGTACTTTTGCTGCCTCTCCAATTGTTGCAGGTGTCTAGTGTGGTGCATGCCAAATGGGGCATTGTACTTGATGATTGGCCTAATGAGGGAAGAGTAGAGGGAGACAATGACCTCTTTCTTCCTGGATGTAAAACCCTTTGTAATGAGATGTGCCACATAGAAGGACTTTCTGACCACAGTGGCAATGTGGTGATCAAAAGAGAAGCTGCTGTCAACCTGTGTTCCCAGATCTCTTAAAATGTTTTCTGTGTTCAGTGGACTACCATCAATGTGGTAATTCATGGGAACTGGATTTTTCCCAAAGGGGACGACGAGACATTTTTTGGCATTGAGCTTAAGGCCATCGTTCTGACACCAGTCGTTGGTCACAATGAGGCCATTGTGTAGGATGTCAACATCACTTGGGGAGTTAATAATAGCTCCCAACTTGCAATTGTCTGTGAACTTTGTCAGCCAGATTCCCTTCGTGTTGGCCTGGACATCAGAGAAGTAGATAGCAAACAGGAGAAGACCCAGGACTGAACCTTGTGGGAGTCCACTTGTGACTAATCGGCAGTCTGTCTTGCAGTCAACTACTTTTACACTGTGGGTTCTATCTGTAAGCCAGTTTGCAACTCACCTACTGATATAGGGGTTGATGCCAAGCTTAGTGAGTTTTTTTATGATTCCTGGGTGGTGAATGGTATCAAATGCCTTGGCTAGATCAAGGTAGGCTGTATGAACCACCTTGCCTTCAACCACAGCTCTGGTGACTGACTCAGAGATGTCGACCAAGTTGAGCAGGCATGATCTACCATTCACAAAACCAAACTGTGTGGGATCCAGAGTTTGGAGAGATTCCCTATATCCTTGTTTATTAGGTCCATGATGATGTGTTCCATAGCTTTGCATATCAGACTCGTCAGGCTAATGGGGTGATAGTTCCTAGGGTCTGTAGTCGCTCCTCCTTTTTGGAGAAGGATAACTGTAGCAGCGCACCATTCGGCAGGGATAAAACCTGAGGTGAGTCTGTGATTGAACGGAACATACAGGTGAGATACCAGTTCACTCTGTAGTTCATGTAGAACACAACCAGGGATACTGTCAGGTCCCATAGAAGCTGTATTCTTGACCTTGGACATTGCTGTTTTAACCTGTTCAGCAGTAATACTGGGTGCCTGGCAATCTACTGGTATTGTGATTGGTCCTTTTGGGGGGGTGAGGGGGATAAAGTTGGCACTGAATCTGTCGGCCACTGCAATGACAATATCTGTTGGCTTGGTATAGGAGGTACCATTGTGCTGTAGCTCAGAACAAATCTGGGTATTGCCGTAGAGATTCTTTATATAACTATAGAAGGCCTTGTAGTTGTCTTTACTATCTGCTGCAATTCTGTTTTCATACCTAGCTTTAGAGGATTTGATGAAGGATCTCAACTTTTTGTTGAGGCAGATAAGGGAGTTTTTCCAGTCTTGGGACTTCACCTTATTCTGCATCAGTTTCCTCTTACTGTTGTAGAGTTTGTTTATGGCAGGGGACTACCAGACTGGATTCCTTTTTTTGGAGGAGAGTGTTTTTGTTCTATTGGGTATGGCAAGATCCATGCATTTGTGTATGTGTTCATACAGTGCATTGGTGTATGATTCTGCAGTCATGCAACTATTCTCCATTTCCATGGGTGTTGTGAAGTTAGCCACCTCTGTTTTTAGGATCCCAAAGTTAGCTTTGGAGAAATTTTTCATGGTGGTTACCTTTGCTGGGGTGGGGGGGTGAGAGGGATGTGGATTTCCAAGGTGATTAGTTTGTGGTCAGATCTAAACAGGGATGAGATGACTATTTGTGTAGGGCAACAGCCACCCATGTTAGCAATGACCAGGTCAAGGATGTTGCTACCTCTAGTGGGGATAAGAATAAGCTGGTCCAGGGCATTGGAATTAATTATCTCCAGAAAACGTTGGGCAAGTGTATTGGTACATGAGTAGTTTGCCCAGTTTATGGAGGGGTAGTTGAAGTGACCTAGTAAGGGGGTATTAAGTTGGACCCTAATATTCTCCAGGGTGCTTAGGACCATGGAGTGTGAGTCTTGGGACATGGTTGGAGACCTATAGCAGGCTACAACCTGAATAGCTGTCTTACCCAATGTTAGCTGCACCTGGAGTATCTCTGATGTGTTATGTTGGGCTACCAGTCTGGAGGTGCGCGCATCCATTATGAATATGGAGACACCACCGCCTTTGGAGCTTCAGTCTAAGTTCTGAGCCTGGAAGGTGTGGAATGAGTTACAGCCTGGTAGTGTAAGGGTGCTTTCTGCTGCCTTGAATCAGGTCTCTGTTACATCACAAATGTCGATGTTCCCCATTTTAAGGAGTGCCTTGAGTGAGTGCATTTTGAGATATAGACTTCTAGCGTTGAGCAACATGACCCTCAGATTGGATTTGTTTGTAGCTGTTACTGTGGTAATTTGGTCTTTGGAACACCACCTAAAAAAGGCACTATAGGGGTGGCAAGAGCCTTGGCCAGTATCTGGCAGTCCAGGGGTGACAGATGCAGGCCATCTTTGGCAAAGCATTGAGGTCTATCAATCATGTCATCCCAGGCAGACAGATACTGGATCCTTAGAATGACACCAGAAACTTAGCCAATTGTTGAAATTAGTCATTTATGATTGTACTGTGGTATCATTCTGGGTAATGGTAGGATATTGCTCAGGGCTTGCATCATACCTGCCTGGGCTACATAATCCAAGAGCTCCTCCATGTCTCATTTCATGTAGTCCAGGGAGGTTCATCTAAGGTCATTCACACCCACATGTACAATGACAAAGTCATATTTATACCTGTTGTTCAGTGACCTGAGTGCATGTGTTATGTGTCGATACTGGCACCTGACAAGCAGCTGACCGTTACTTTCTCCTTTTTCATCCTAGTGAGTGGGACGTCAGTGTTCCTCACTATTTAGTGAGTGGGACATCAGTGTGCCTTGCTTTCAAGTCACCTATGACTTGTGTGTTGGGCATGCTGTTTTGCCTTAGGGCTTTGGTTGAGTGGCACAATTGTTTAGGAGATTTTTGTCTCATGATTAGTGTTGTGTTGTAGTGATCAAGTGCATTTCTGCCTTGCAGGGCTCTGCTGCTTGCGTAGATTTTATTGAGAGCCTTGTGAAGGTGGCTGTGTGGTTTGTGTTTTTACGTGAAGGCAGTGCTGGTGTGTGCTCAGGAGGGCTATGTGTTCTATGTGGTGTGGTGCAAATGTTGACCTTCTCCTCTTGGACACAGCTATTCTGGTCTTGGATAGAGAGAGTGTGGCTTCCAATATGGTTATATAAGTGCATCACTCACAAGTCTGAGTGTTGGAAGGTAAGAGGAGAGGGTTGTCGGTGTACATGAGGCAGTTGTTACATTGCCTCAGGATGCCCAAGTTCACCAGGTTAATAGGAGAAAGCACAGGGAACTGACCTTTAGACATGCCTGGTTGGGTGGACATTGATAATAAGTACTAGATCTGTTTCCTTGTAGAACATTTAGTGCTGGTAGCACTTGTGTGCTATAATAATTGCTACAAGAAGTCTGGTAAAGTGCTTCATATGCACTTAACACTTAACTTTAGGAACTCTAAGCTGTTTTCCATAAGTAGGCATGTTTTACAAAATATTTTTGCATTTCCTTATTCAGTGCTTAATAACCTGTGCTTAGCTTATTTGCATATAAAGTGTAGCTGTGCTCTTTGGGAATAAACACAGTGTAGATGTGAAGTCCCAGACTACAAATACCAGCCTTAGCATATATCTGTGTGTGGGTGTGTGGGTATTTGTGTATCTTTATATGGTGAAGGGGAGTGGTAGACAGTTAAAAAGTAAGCTAAGCATTTCTGAGGCTAGAAATGTCAGAAGAATAAACATAACTAATTATAATAAATTATATTAAATGTTAAAGATAATCAGATATTAAAATTAAAATGTTTTTCTATTTCTCTTTCTGACATACACACACACACACACACACACACACACACACACACACACACACACACACACACACACACAAACACATACACACACACACTTGCCCACATGCACCCCCCCCCACACAAACATACTGTTCAACACTTGAAAATTACATGTTTATCTATTTTCAAACTGAAAAAATATAAATCTCCTTCACTTTTCAAATGCAAACTTCAGTCATAAAAAGCCATATGCGACAACTCAACTCACAAATGTGAGATGTTTTGATTTATTCATCAGAAAGCTACCTGAGTACAAACTATTTCATAATGATCTTCTTTTTGAATTAATCTGTTTTTGATGGGTTCATTTGAAAATATCTTCAGATGTTGCTAATGAATCATTGCAATATTAATGAGTACATAAAAAATAAACATCTCTGATCAAAGGTTTCATAAAAAATCCCATCCTGGTAAATTAGAATTTGAAATGAATTTGTATTGAATTAAGCAAAATATATTTATGAGTATAACTTTTCACTGGAAAAGAATATGCAATATATCAACATCCCATTTCTTTGTTCCTTTCTCTCCAACTGGTATTTTTCTTCATTTTCTCTATCAGAAAAATGACTAAGAGATGGAAACATGAATCATTTCATGTAAAGTAATGCAGATGTCTTAAAGTGAAAAATAATTACTGAACAAAAAGTTTTTTTTCCAAAAAGAAAGAAGTATCAATATTTTATGCTCATATATTTTTGAGGTGCTAGTAATTGTGTAAGAATTATTTTCACATAACACATAAAAACTTTCATAAAGGATTTGCCCACATTTATCTAAATAGGTGTACCTACTGAGATGACACCACTATTTTGTAAAATCATGTCACACAAGTTCCTTTTACAATAAACAATGGTGATGCAATTAATTTGTTTTATGTTACCCACGGTAGAAATCTTTCTTGTGCTGCTACTTTATATTAGGAGCAAAGAAGTACATTGCTAAAGGCTAAAATACCACCCGTGTCTTAAAGAATGATAACTACAGGTGCTCTAACAACTAAAAAGGAGTACTGTTTATTTCAATATTATCAATCTGCTTGTAAAGTAACAAAGGAGCATTCTTTTGTCCCCATATGGCAGCTGAACATTGATTTCACATCAGAGTTTCTCAAGCACTGCTGCATGAGAATTGGTATAATGAAATGAGACTTCATGGAGCAAATATTTTTTTATGCAGAAAATAAAGGCTGTTTGCAACACATGCTGCCTCCCACCAGTAGAATATAAATAACTTACTGATAACAGTAAATGAGATAAATCCAATACAACAAATTTAGAATGTGCCCCAACAATAATACACACTATACTAAATATTGTGCCCTAAAACATGATATGTTAAGTACTGTATTGGAAAATGTTCATGTATATGAAGAAAGAATTATATAGATATTTTTCAGACATTTCATTTGATCTAAAAATATTTGCATATATCACAAATGCCCTGTCCTTCTTTATGTTATGTCCCAAAAGTGCATTATATATCTGCTCTCGTTTGACGGTAACAATATGTGAATGGATTTACTGTTGTATTTTAATTTCATACTATTTTTTGTATGAACATTTTGCACTTCACTTATTGCACAATCTTGGAGATTTGAATTCACCTTTTCATTAATTGTGGCATTTAAGTTGGATAGTTCTGCACATTGTATGACCCTAGAGAGTAAGTGGTATTTCAAAGGTCACACAGTAAATAGTAAAGTTATATACCATGATGAATATTTGCTGTGTTAATTGTTGTTTTGACATTGGTGTGTTAATATTCTGTAGTGTTCATGCAAGTACAGAAAGGTAGTGCTATCATATCTGTGAACTATTCTTTTACTTCCTCCATGGTGTAAATGCAAGAAAATCTTCAAGGATCTCTATTCTTAGCCCTATCAAAACATTCCACTGTTTTTTTTACTTGGATATACTATTGGAGAGAACCTAAGATGTAATGAGACAAAATTTGGGAAATAAACTGCTCTTGTATGGTGTGGTGATAAAGGTGATCAGGTATGTCATAGCACACAGTCCGAAGCTTGAAACCTTTCTCTCCTGTCAGTAGCCAAAATGAATGCATGGTAGGTTTTAATTTCAAGGGAATCTCTGGATGCTGGGGAAACTGCATACTTTAAGAATTAGACATGTATTAGGTAGTTTAATGTTAAATAACTTTGAGATTTTATAACAGTAAATAAAACTCTAATAGGGGCTGAACAAAAAACTCTACAATTCTACCTGCACATTTTATGATAAAGTCCAAAATGTTCCTCATTCTTTGCCTGGGGAGTGAGTAGTGGCTTCTGGAATTAAAATCTCAGCACCACATAAGTTTAAACAGGTTGAGTTAAATGTGTCATCTCTGTAGCTTTGTACTTAAAAATAAACATACATCTACAAGCTGAAAATGCCAACCCATTGTATGATACAGTAGTCTGCATTTGTGAGAGACACACTGGAACTTGAAAGAACAAATGCCAAAATATGTGTTCTGCTATGTTCAGAACAATTGTTAACAAATTTCATCCTGTTTGCACATCTATATTAATTATGCTTTTTCTAAGTTTATTTATTGTTAACTTTAGCAACATTTTAAATCTAACTTTTTTGTAATGTTGCATTTGTACTACTGTGCTAGAGTGAATGCTAATGTGGAAGTCTCAACAGTTTGTGTTTATATTGTTTGAGCTTCTCTTCCTGTCCTCTCTAAAATACTTCCATCTATCTTTCATGTGCTAAACAACATAATTGGTAACACATTCTACTTTGTTATTTTTTTTTTTCTTTTTTCATCTGTTCTCAGCTATCAGCCAAGCTTTATGCCTTTTCCTCTCCATACTGCCAGATTACTGTTTAAAGTCCTGCATACTGAACTTGGTTTGTAACTGGAAATCCTTTCAACATACAGCTCTGCTATCTCATCTACGCAGTGTCTCTTTTTTTATCTGCAAAAGTATGTTGGCATATTGTTTTAAGTTTTAAAATAGTACTTTTATGACTAGTAAGTGCATTATCTACTTTTTAGCAAGTTGTACTCTGTGGTAGCTCCAGCAGCAAGCCCCTCCCACATTCTTAAAAGACTTTTGTTTCAACACAAACCGAAATGTCTATTAAATGCTGGACTAATCAGCCTGCTTTAAGACATTTCTCACCTGATAGTACTATACAACAAAACATCTTTTTTCATTACTGTTAAGAGTACAAATCCTTTTCTGTTAAAGAGTTTTTACTGATTGTTCTGGACTGTGATTACATCTGGGTTCAGCCTGTATCTTAAATTCCTACTTCAAAACTGCAACTAGTCTACCTCTAAATCGCCTCCATCTAGACTGGAGCCAAAGCAATATTTTAATGATACCTTCCTCAACATCCTTAATAACCTCACTCCAACAAGAAAAATATGCTCCAAAGCCAAAAACCTACATTGGATAACCAAAGACATTAAATCTCTCATTAAATGAAGGGATTGAGCCTGGACTGCTTGTTAAACCTCCAAAACCTCAGAAAACCTCACCTCTTACAAAGAACTAACAAACCTAACTAAGAAGCAAATATTACCTGACAAAAAGTCTTACAAAATTTTGGCAAAACATTAACTACCTCCTCAACCCTGGCAAAACCTCTACTCCTCCATCTAGGACAAATAGCACTGAATGCTTAGCTTTAATTTTCAATTCATCACAACTATCACCTCACTTTTAAACAACAACAAATCTAACCAACCACTTACAGTTCCTACCTCCACTAACTCTAAATCCAACTACTTCTCTTTTAAACCAACCCATACAAACTTTATA